>NC_088338.1:29105000-29212500 GCF_036884655.1 Musa acuminata AAA Group | reverse complement strand
TGGTTTTTCAAAGTCTTCTATTCCAATGATTGATTGGAATGATTTGGAGAAGAAGGCTTTCGCTCTTAATGCAAAGGCTATGAATGCCTTATTTTGTGCACTTGATAAAAACGAGTTTAACCGTGTTTCAACTTGTGAAACTGCGTTTGATATTTGGCACACGCTCGAAGTGACCCATGAGGGCACAAGTAGAGTAAAAGAGTCAAAAATCGATTTGCTGTTACATTCTTTCGAACTTTTTCGGATGAAACCGAGTGAAACCATTGGCGACATGTTTACCCGTTTCACGGATGTCGTCAACGGTCTAAAAGGACTCGGAAAAAGCTTTTCGGATTTTGAGCTTGTTAATAAGATACTAAGATCCCTTCCTAAGAGTTGGGATCCTAAAGTCACCGCTATTCAAGAGGCAAAAGATCTGCGAAATTTCCCTCTTGAAGAACTAATCGGGTCATTAATGACCTATGAAATGACTTGTAAAGCTCATGAAGAGCAAGAAGACATCCTTCCAAAGAACAGGAAGGATATGGCACTCAAAACTTCATAATGCCACTTGAGAGAAAACTCAAGTGATGAGGACTGTGATGATGACTTGACACTTCTAACAAGAAAGTTTAAAAAGTTCTTTAAAAGAAACAAGTTTAAGAATGATGCAAAAAATAAACTTGAACCCAAAAAGGACCAAGTAATCTGCTATGAATGCAAAAAGCTGGGACACTACAAGAGTGATTGTCCCCAAGTCAAGAAAAGAACAACAAAGAAGAAGGCGCTCCAAGCAACATGGGATGATTCGAGCGCATCTGAGGAAGAGGAGTCCAACACCGAGCAAGTTGCTCATTACGCCTTAATGGCCATCGAAGATGAGGTAACAAATTCAATAGATGCTGATTTATCTTTCGTTGAATTATTAAATGCTTTCAATGACTTATTTGACGAATGCAAGATTATAAGTAGAAAATATAAATTGCTGAAAAAGATGCATGATAGTCTTACTTGTGAGTTTGATAAGTTAAAAGTCGAACATCATTATAGTCTAAATTCATGTATCAAATGTCATGATTTAGAAACTTTGCAAAAAGAAAACCTGCTACTCAAGGACACCTTGAAGAAATTCGAGGTTGGTAGCAAGTCATTAAACATGATCCTTGCAAACAAGGGTCACATTCCAAAAAGGAGCGGAATTGGATTTGTGAGAAGTCCTCACCAAAATCCAACCACCTTCATAAAAGGCTCCATCTTACATGTTCAACACCAAACCAAGTGCAACTTTTGTTGCAAATCTGGACACAAGACACATTGTTGTCCATTCAAGAAAATAAGTCCAAACAAACTAATCTGGGTTCCTAAAGGAACCATGACAAATTCTATGCAACATGATAAGAAATGTAGATCTATTTATGAGGCACCTAAAAGCAAATGGGTTCCTAAAGATCATCCCTTCCTATAAAAACATTAAAATTTTAAGCCGGAGCAAGAAATAATATTCTGCTCCTTGACTCTCGATGGTCAGAAACAAAGAATCAAAAAGGAACTCGCAACGCTTAAGTAACAAGTGGAAGTTATGAAATCACAAATACGATTTGGATACAACCTAAGTAGAAACATATGATATCCAAATTCACATACCCTCTTGATCTTCAAAACCCGTTAACACTATCATCTACGAATTAATTCTTGTATCATGAAGAAACTAAATATGTCATGATCTTAAAAGGGATACCAAACAAACTATCAACATACGTATGCCCGTTAAAAGATCTATCTTGATCATACAAGAGCTTCTTCCTTAAATAAAAACTCATACGAAATCATGTAACAAACATTAATTGCTCTGAAACTCTCCTCAAGGCAAAGGCTCCCTGATCAAATCATATTAGGTGCTCACTGGCTGCAGGCGGTGGCACCTCTCCAACTGGCGGTGGCACCTCCAGCTATCACGGGTTGCCAGAGGTTGCACCGCTCCAGCCAGAGGTGCAACCGCCCGCAACTCTGCCTTTTTAAACCCACACTAGGGCCGGCTATGGAACCGACCCCAACTCACTCCCATTTCCTCCTATACTCTTCCAAGTCTCCTCCATTCCCATTTCACTCCTCTAAGCCTTCCAAATACCTCCCATTTCGGAGCAAAACATCAAGAATCCTTCCTTCTCTTGAAGATCTCACAAAGGTACTCTCTAAGAAGCTCTTAAATTCTGTTTTGTTCTTCATTTACTCTAGCTCATCATCATCCCTCTAAACAGCAGTAGTTATGGGATCTAGAAGATCCTCAAGGGACAAGGGAAAGAGGAGATTAGTAGAAGAGTTTGATTTCACTCTTTTCGATTCGAAATACCATGCTGAAAAATTTCCCTCTTTCGAACTTAGATGTATCAGTAAGGGAAAATACGTAGATCTAAATGAACTAAGAGACTTAGAGACCATCCAATGGTTTGCAAACCTAGGTCTACTTCCAATCTTGCAGATTAACGAACCCATCTATCCTAGGCTTGTTAGATTATTTTACAATAACATACAAATAGATGATGAAGGAAGGATGTCCACCTATCTTTTGGGACAACACATCTCAATCACTGATAGGTTCATTTGTGACATGATAGGCATTCCCATAAAAAGCATAGGACTCTACTTTAGAGGATCATGGGATGATGAAAGTATTGGAACATCCTATGTTGAAGCCTTAGGAACAATCTTTGCCAATCCTAACATAGCATTGGTTCCTAAAAGTTGTGAACATCTATTGCCTTTGAACACTAAGATACTTCATTATATCATGACTAGTATAATTCTTCCTAAACAATACCATCATGATGAAATAAGTCAACTAGAATTAGGAACTATGTACTCAATCATGAAGGGACATGACATCTGTCTTGGCTATCTTATTCAACAAAATATGTTAGAATTATCTAAGAAAGATATGATGCTCCCATATGTTGGTATAATCACTAGAATAATAAAAGCTTACGACATTCTAATATCACCAGAAGAAGAAGTAATGAAAGTAGATCGATTCAGCATAATAAACAAAAATCTACTTCACCGACTAAGATGTTACTATAGAAACGGTAACTGGGTTAGACTCCCTAGAAGGACTGATCACCCTCAATCTGAACCAGAACCGGAAACACCAGTATTTAGGGGCACTCAATCTCCTCCGACCCTTCCCTTTGAGGAAACACATCCAGTTGAGTAAACTCATACATCCATCGAAGAAATTGGGATTCGAATGGATCGATTCGAACAGAGACAAGAACGGATTGAACAACGACAAGATCAAATCCTATGTGAGCTGCAGCAAATTCATAGTCAATTTGACTCCTTGTTTAGGCACTTTAATTTTCCACCTCATCAATGAACTTGTTGAACACCTGTTGTTGTTGTAAACTTCTTACTCACTTCTGATGTGCTGGCTGTAAACATCTATCGTGGTAAACATATATCTTGCACATTGTGGTAAAAGTTATCTCAGATTTTTATGGTATCATTACTGTTTGGTATGTGATGTGTCCAAATTAAGAATGTTGTGCTTTGAAACTAAAAGTTTTGAAAACCTTGTGCCTTGATTCTGAATTAGGAATGTTGATGTGTCCGAATAGATAAATTTGTTAAAATTATTTTTCGGACTATGTTGAATAATCAAACCACTTGATTGCCATGTTTCTATGATTATATGTGAAAATCTGCAACAAAATCTTGTCCGAATGCATCTTATTTCTGGAACAGATTTTCTCGTACACTTTCATAAAAAATGAGTTTCTCAAATAGATTTGATGAAATGATTCATGTGTATTCCATCTTGCAAAATCTTTACATAGACATTAGATTATAACACAAAGGGGAAGAAGTATTTAAAGCAATCTATGTAAAATTCCTCTATAAGCTTGCTATTATTATTTTCTGGTATCATAGTTACTATGCTTTTTGTTGATGACAAAGGGAGAGATATATATGAATTGATAAACACTGCCATGATTAGAAATACTATGAATGATGCTATAAACACTGCTATGATTATGCCATCCTTGCATCACCAAGAGATATATGAACATGTGCTAAAGTTTGCATTATGCCCTGAGTTGATATCTTATCATGTAAAGAAAATGCAAAACTTGCTAGAATATTTCAAATATGTGCATCATGTAATAAGTTTCACAGCTTTATATGATAATGTTCAAACTACATGATGAATAGTTACAAACACAATCATACAAACTTGATGATGTATGTCAAGCCCTGACATCATCTTTGAAGAGATATATCATGATAAGTATCATGATGGGAGTATTGATAAGTTTAACTGATCTAACTTATCAATACATCACTTGAATTCTTAAGTCTTGAATTCAAGGTTGACTTATCTCAACGATGGCATATAGACAGGGGGAGTTAACGATAACTCCATTATCAATTGATTGTCATCATCAAAAAGGGAGAGATTGTTGAATCTCGGATTTTGATGATGAAGTCAATTGTCATTTGTTGTCTAATCTATGTGTTGAGATAAGTGTGCAGGATTAACTACGATGAAAGATAGACAAGCAGCAGGAGTTGCGGCGGAGTCAAGTTCATGATCACGTTGGGAGTTCGACGGAAGTTCGGACGGTCGTCGGAGGTTCTACGAGAACAGATCCGAGAAGTCCAGAAGCTTGCCAAGCGAAGCTCGTCGAAACTTGCCAAGTGGATCATCGCAAAGTCCAGGAGTTTGCCGGAAGTCCGTAGGAGCATCACCGAGGGTTCATCGGATGATCGACGGAAGTTCGCCGGAAACTCGCCGGAAGGAGCGATTGATGCACCGAAGCAAAGCTGCAGAAGTTGTCTTAGATTTAATCGTAGTTAGCACGTTGATTAAGTTGGAAAATGGGAGGTGATCCCATTGGCTTAATCTTGGGGCAATTGGGCCCCTGAAAGACTGAAATTGGACCGAATGGAATGAACCATTCGGACCCTGATTGCACCAGGAGGTGCAACCGCCCAGGCCAGGAGGTGGCACCGCTTGGGCTAGGCCTTCCAGCGAGACTGGGCGGTGCAACCTCCCTAGCCGGGAGGTGGCACCGCCTGAGCTCAGTCTTCGAGCTAGACTGGGCGGTGCAACCTCCCTAACAGAGAGGTGGCACCGCCTGAGCTCAGTCTTCGAGCAAGACTGGGCGGTGCAACCTCCCTGGCAGAGAGGTAGCACCGCCTGAGCTCGGTCTTCGAGCTCTGCCAGGCGGTGCAACCTCTCCAGTCAAGAGGTGCAACCGCCTGATCCCAGAATTCCGGGATTTGATTGTTTTGAGCTCCAAATTTGAATTGGGTTGGGGCCTATAAATTCCCAACCCATTCAGCACTGAAAAGATACAGACAGACCTGCACCGAAATCTTGATATTTTCTGTGATTCTAAGAGCTCAAAAGTGTTGTAAAGCCTTTAAGTCTCCTCCTTCTGTTCTTCAAGTTTTCAGTTGTAAAGTGAGGAGAGAAAGGTCTGTAAAGGTTGTCTCTTGAGCCTGTCAAAAGGAGAGAAACTGTAAAAGGGCAGTTTGGCCTTCGCCTATTGAAGGAAGGCCCCTAGTTGACGTCGGCGACCTCGTCGGTGGAGGAAGCCAAAAGTGGAGTAGGTCAAGGCTGATCGAACCACTCTAAATCTCTGGTTTGCGTTTATTTTTTACCACTTTATCATTACTGCAAACCTCCTTCATTACTACTGCTCTCTGCGCTTTCACGAACAAGTTCTAAGTGCTGTTCTTCCGAATCTGCATTCAGACGTAAATTCGTATTTTCGTACATTACAGTTTACGTTTACATTTGATTCTGCAGAACTGTCTTCCGTGCTTTTACGAACGAGTTTCTTTGCAGTTTACACTTACATTTTGATCCTATTAACTGCAAACTGTCCTCTACAATTTTACGAACGAGTTTCAACATTTAGACGTAAAACTGCATTTAGACATAAATCGGCTTTCCTCGCACAATCATCAGATCTCAGTTCACGTTTACGTCTTGATTTCAACTGCATACTGCCTTCTACGAGTATACAAACGAGTTTCAAAGTTCAGACGTAAATCTGCGTTTAAGACGTAAATCTACGTTTAGACGTAAATCTGCGTCTAGACGTAAATCTGCGTTTAGACGTAAATCTGTTTTTTGCAGATTACTTTTTGAGCTATACAATAGCAGCACATTGTCTTTATACTTCTGCTTAAACTGCTCCTAGACGCAAACTGTGTTTAGACGCAATATGCGCTTAGACGCAATCTGCGTTTAGACGCAATCTGCGCTTAGACGCAATCTGCGCTAAGACGCAAACTACGCTTAGACGCAATCTGAGTTTAGACGCAATCTGCATTTAGACGCAAACTGCGTTTAGACGCTAACTGTGTTTAAACGTAAACTGCACTTAATCATAAGTAATCTTAGAATCGGCTTTTGCATCAAAATAGTCTTTATCGAACGAACGCAGCTTTCGTTTTTTTTTTTAATCGCTGAAAAATATCCGCTGCACTAATTCACCCCCCCCCCTCTTAGTGCTCTGGATCCTAACAGCCACGATAGTAATTCGACCTAGTACGAGAGGAACCGTTGATTCACACAATTGGTCATCGCGCTTGGTTGAAAAGCTAGTGGAGCGAATCTACCATGTGTCGAATTATGACTGAATGCCTCTAAGTCAGAATCCTAGCTAGCAACCAGCGCTCTCGCCCGTCGTTCACCTCCCGACCCACAGTAGGGGCCTTTGGCCCCCATGGGCTCGTGTTGCCGGTGTAGCCCCAGTGGTGGTATAGCCACGGGTGGCCATCGGGAAGTGAAATTCCGCATGGACGACGGGCTGAATCCTTTACAGACGACTTAAATACACGATGGGGCATTGTAAGTGGTAGAGTGGCCTTGCTACCATGATCCACTGAGATCTAGCCCTGCGTCGCACTGATTCGTCCCCCCCCCCCCAAATTCACTGCCCTCCACGTGGATGAGGTTGTAAGCGACAATTGAGCGGTCGAAATATCCAACGGGACGCATTGAAGTTGGGGCTGGGCTGAGCTGAGCTGAGGTGTCCAAGTGCAGCAGCGCTCAGCAAAGCAGGAGCCGCTGCACGTGGCGACTGAGTGCCTTTGATTCGATGAGGCGCAAGCAATGACAGAGCTGTCACTATAGGATTCGATGAGGCACAAGCAATCACGGAGCGGTCAATGCACAGGTCGATGGATGCATATGTCGTTGCTATTGTTGAAACTCGGATTTTGATGATGAAGTCAATTGTCATTTGTTATCTAATCTATATGTTGAGATAAGTGTGCAGGATTAACTACGAAGAAAGTAAGACATGCAGCAGGAGTTGCGCCGGAGTCAAGACAATGATCACATTGGGAGTTCGAGAGTTCGACGGAAGTTCGGACAGTCGTCGGAGGTTCTGTGGGAACAAATCCGAGAAGTCCATTAGCTTGCCAAAGAAGCTCGTTGGAACTTGCCAAGTGGATCGTCATAAGTCTAGGAGTTTTCCGGAAGTCTGCAGGAGCATCACCGAGGGTTCAACGGATGATCGACGGAAGTTCGCCGGAAGAAGCGATTGATGCACCGGAGCAAGTTACAGTAAATGTCTTAGGAAATATCGTAGTTAGCACAATGATTAAGTTAGAAGTTAGAAATGGGAGGTGATCCCATTAACTTAATCTTGGGGCAATTGGGCCCCTGAAAAACCCAAATTGGGCCGAATGGATCAACCCATTCTGATACCAGGGAGGGTAAAAATACAGAATGGATTTCCAAATAACACCGATGGAAAATTTGTTCAGATAGAAAATGTCACAGTAGACAAGGAAGAACTGATACCAGAAGCACTAACGAAACAACTTAGATAAAAATGAAAAGTAGCTCACCACCAAGTTTAAAATCGCAATGGGATACAGAAAGTTCACCACCCAACGGAAATTAAACGAGGATACAGAACTAGAAAATAAAAGACTCACCACTCAAGGACGCATCCAAGAGAATTTTAAAGGCAAGGAATTGGATAATCAAACACATTTCTTATGCAATCTCTACTGGAACTAATACTAATATGTGGTACGATCCTTGGGTGAATGGGAAAAGTATATTTCAATTATATGGTGACAGAATACGAAAAGATCTTGGGGCTCCCAAAAATTGGAAGGTTTCCGAGTTCATTGCTAATGGTACCTAGTGTCTCCCTACTCCTATTTCTCCTGAAATGTTATCACTTTGGCCGACTATCACAGCTATTCCAATCAGGAACAACCCTTCAGATGTACTTATTTGGCTTCATGACAATGGTAAATTTAGTGCCACATCCGCATGGAATCAAATTAGGCAAAGAAATAACAAGTGGCTCCCAAGCAGTTGGACATGGGATCGACCGGGATCACAGAGACATTCCTTATGTACATGGCAGGCCCTTCTGAATAAACTACCTACAATAGATAATATTAAGAGAAGAGGTATCTATCATGTTAACCGATGCTCCCTTTGTTTGCAACAAGAAGAAACTATTGACCACCTCTATTTTGCTTGTGAATATACTAAATGGATTTGGAAGGAGAATCTCCAGCGATTTGAACTCAATAGGCTGCCGCAACCAAACTTGCATCAAGAATTAGGCGACCTCATACAAAGTTTCTCAAGAAAAGGACCTCTTACACAATTGGCAAAGGTTACTTTCAGATGTGCTATTTGGTGGATGTGGAAGGAGAGATGTAGCAGAATCTTTGAGTGTCAACACACAAACAATGCTCAGCTCTTGACAGAGATTATTAGAGACTCAAGATCATGCATGGAGCATAATCTCAAAATGGAGCACTTTACACGAAGAGAGAGATATTTCTATCAAATTCAATTTTACTATTAGCTAAAGATCTTTGCAATTATGTTAAATGCTGTAACCAATGGTAGTCTTGGCACATCTTAACATTCTCGCTACAGTTAGGAGTTAAAGTCTACAACATGTGTAGTCATAACCACCACATGTGTACTCAATGAGTTACCTGACTTTGTCTATGACTTGTATAGACAAAGCTATTTGTAGAAACTTTACACATAATCAATTTACTTTTACTTACCAAAAAAAATGACGCATCCAAGAGATACAGAGTTTAAGGGGTTCTCTAAGAGTTTCTACCCAGATATCCTCAGTTTCTAAAGTCCTTTCTAAGTACTAAACACCAAAATAAATACTAGTGCATGAAACAACCCTTCATGCATAGGAAATTTCGAAATTAACTATTTACAACTGCTAACCAACTATTTTAATGCACTCATTGGTAATGAAGAAATGTTCACAGCTGCCAACCAACTCCTTTAATGCATTCCATTGTCTTGAAGAAAAGCACCTTGAAACAGCTTTAACTTTGTGCAGAGAATATGCTGATGAGCTGTCATATTTGAGTGTGCTGAGATAAAGATTATGAGGCATCATTATTGACTGAAAAAGATATTAGATCATAATCAAGGCTCATATAATCAGATTGTAGAAAATTAGACACTCCCGTGTCTATCTCCCCCGGTTGAATGAGACTTGTCCTCAAGTCTTCGTTTGATTTATCAACATGATTATAAAAAGGACTTAAATCAGCCACATTAAATGTTGGGGATACTCCGTAATCTTCAGGTAGCTCTATCTCATAAGCATTTCTGCCAATTCTCTTAAGCACCTTGAATGGACCATCAGCCTTTGGTTTCAATTTTCAAATTTGCCCGGTGGAAACCTCTCCTTCCTTAGATGAATCCAGACCAAATCACCTGCATTAAACTCCACATGTTTTCTGTGTTTGTTGGCAACATGCATGTACCTCTCATTTTGCTTCTCAATGGTTGCTTTCACACCCTCATGCAGCTTCTTTATCTGCTTAGCTCTTTCATCAGCATCTCCACTAAATTGCTTTGTTGTAGAATGAGGGATTAAGTCCAAAGGACTAGCAGGATTAGCACCATAAATAACCTCAAAAGGACTCTTACCGATACTATGATGCATAGAACGATTGTAGGCAAACTCAATTTGTGGAAGAATGACATCCCATTGCTTAATATTCTTGCCAACATAGCTTCTAAGCAAATTTCCCAAGCTTCGGTTTGTTACCTCAGTTTGCCCATCGGTTTGTGGATGATGCGAGCTGCTGAAATTCAAAGAAGTACCCAGCTTCCTCCAAAGAGTTCTCCAAAAATTACTAACAAATTTTGAATCTCGATCAGACACCATAGTTTTTGGAATACCATGCAATTTAACAATCTCCTTAAAATATAGATCAGCAATATGAGATGCATCATTTGATTTATTGCATGGAACAAAGTGATACATTTTTAAAAATCTGTCAACAACAACCATGATAGAATCTTTGTTCCTTTGAGTTCTTGGTAGTCCCAAAATGAAATCAAGACTCACATCCTCCCAGGTAGCATTTGGCACTGGCAATGGAGTGTACAAACCAGAATTTTGAGTTCTTGTTTTTGCCAAATGACACACTCGACATTGCTTTACATGTCTTTCCACATCTCTAAACATCTTAGGCCAATAGAAATTTGATTGAAGAAGAGCTAAAGTTTTATCTCTACCGAAATGTCCACCCAAAACACCACCATGAGCTTCAGCCAGAATTACTTCTCTCAAAGAACAAGATGGAACACATAAAGCATTAGCTCGAAAAAGAAAACCATCAAAGATCGAAAATTGTTGAAAGGAACCTGATTTGCAATTCTGCCATATTGAGCCGAAATCCACATCATTCTCATAGAGATCTTTGAACGTCTCAAATCCAACAACTTTGACTTCCATTGCTGATAATAAAGAACGCTTTCTGCTCAATGCATCAGCAACCATATTTTGAACACCAGATTTGTGCTTAATTGTAAAGTTATAAGATTGCAAAAACTCCACCCAAGCTGCATGCCTCTTGTTTAGCTTGTGTTGGTGATTTATGAACTTTAATGCTTCATGATCTGAATATAGCACAAATGGCTTGGCAAGAAGGTACTGACTCCAATGAGATAAAGCTTGATATATGGCATAGAACTCCTTATCATAGGTAGAGTATTTTCGTTTTATATCAATCAGCTTTTCACTAAAAAATGCAATCGGCTTTTTGTCTTGACTCAAAACAGCACCAACTCCCACATTAGATGCATCACATTCAATCTCAAACTGTTAGGACTCTAGCTAGGAGAGTCATAATTGAGAGGGACATTCATGTAAAACTATTATGATTTAGCTAGGAGAGTCCAAATTAAGAGGGACATTCTGTTAGGACTCTAGCTAGGAGAGTCCTAATTGAGAGGGACATTCTGTTAGGACTCTAGTTATGAGAGTCCTAATTGAGAGGGACATTCATGTAGGAGGTTTTTTCTTAGAGAAGAATTAGGAGTTGTAAGGGAATAGGAGTCTTGAGTAGGAGTCCTATTAGGAGTTGGTTAGAAGTAAGAGTCTTAAGTAGGAGTCCTATTAGGAGTTAGGGTTTAAAAGCCCTATAAATAGCCATGTATTCCTCCTCTTTTCTCAAGTAATAGATGAATATTTTCTGCAGCCTTTGAGCAGCAACTTGGAGGGAGGAACCCCTATAGAGTTCCAAGGAGGCCGATCCCCTAAAGAGATCAACCCCAAGTTTAGAATCTGCAAGGGTTCTAACACCTGGTATCAGAGCAGCGTTCTTGGCGTCTCGCTGCCCTTCCATAGCCATCCATCAACCCTCCAAAACCGTCCAAAGCAATTCCCACAATTTCTTAAAAGATCATCGTCGAATTCCGCCATCATATCCACCACCACGGATCATCCTTTGATCTCCCCGTGAATTGCAACAGGTTCTAGTTTTCTACCTTACTGCTACTGTAATTTAGTTATCTTTATTTGAAAATCCCAAAAAAAAAAGTATTCCTATATTGCTGCATAAACTTTTCGTCATAAAGTTTTTATCTCTACGACCAAAGATACATTGCAGAATTCCAACCGTATAGCACTATCTGTTTGATCTTGCTACTATGTTTTTTCTATCCAAATCTCCACGAAATTTTATGACATATTTGACACTTCCTAACAGCAGATTTCCCTTTGGTTTTGTCAAAAAATTCTCAATATAAACCATTGATATTTTACATCTAATCTGCTATACCTGAAAATCTACACCGTAAAATTTCAGCCGCATAGCACTGATTGTTTGATCTTGATACTACGTTGTTTCTATCCAAATCTCTACGAAATTTTTATGATAGATTTGACACTTCCTAATAGTGGATTTCCCTTTGGTTTCATCAAAAAATTCTCAATATAAACTTCTGATCTTTTACGTCCAATCTGCTATACTTAAAAATCTATGCTGCAGAAAATTTCAGCCGCATATTGTTGTCTTAACCCATCTATTTGCAATCTTTTTTGAATGAAATTTCTTATACACTTTATAGATCATCTTGGCTTCCATCTAAGATTGATCAATGAGGAATTCATCTCTAAAACTGATTTTTGTGTTGCTATAAATTTTCATCGTAAATTGCTGAAATATTTCGACGAGAATTCTGCTATCGCAACTTGCACCAATTTCCTTGCTGTTATACTGCCGAAAATTTCTTGATTAAATTAGTCATCCTTGCTGTCATATAAACTGTGATTTTTCTATCAAATACCTCCTCAATTCTCTCAAGTTTTTGGTGGAAATTATGTCAAGAAACCGCTGTTTCTTCGACGACAATTCTGCTCTTACAAGACAGCACATACTTGCTGCAACTGCACTGATTTCTCTCAAACCGTTGCTGCCATCTACCACAGATCCAAAACTTTCATCCACAGCCCTAAAACTCCACCAAACCACACCCTCAAACTGCACCCAAAACAGCCACAAAACAAGCCTAAATCGTAGCCTACATCCACCGATCCACCAACCCTTTCGACCATCACTTCTCTCAACCTATACATGCCTTTAACCTGACAAAAAAAGAGAGATCTTAACATCATAGATTTGGAGGTATATACTATAGCATCTAAGAGGCAATCGATGCTAAATTCGAAGCCTTGGAGGCACGAATGGAGGATAAGATTCGGACGCTCTTTACCGTACTCAGATTGGGCCGACTACTAAGCCCGAAAAAATCATATCACGGAGAGAGCTTTGCCCAATCGCACCAGGCCCGAAGAGATGAGTTCCAAGGGAGGGGAAGCTCTATGATCGATCCCAACTATCCACGCATAAGGGTGGACTTCCCTAGATGGGAAGAAGGAGACCCGATTTGTTGGATCTCGCGCGCGGAGCGATATTTTCAGTACCACAAAACCGCGGATGAATCTATGGTGAAAATTGCAGCTATACATCTTGAAGGGGATGCTATACAGTGGTTTGATCAGTTTGAACATACTTATGGAGTCCTTTCATGGTGACAATTCAAAGAACGACTGCTGATCCGCTTCAGACCAACCGATTACGAGAATATTGACGGACAACTAGCAAAGATCCGACAAACCTCCACCATTCAGGAGTACCAAACCAGGTTTGAAAGATTATCTAATCAAACTCATGATTGGTCTCAAAAACAGCTATTGATGACCTTCATTGAGGGCTTAAAGCCAGAGATCCGATGAGAAGTTAAAGCGCGACAACCGTATACGCTTATGGCAGCCATCTCTTTTGCACGACATCAAGAGGAGCAATTGAATCATGAAGCTCGGAGGACTAGGATCGCTCCTCAACCAGTAATATTGAAGCCCTCAGCCCCCCCTACTGTCAACCAAGTCACTACACCAAAGAGGTTAACAAGAGAAGAGCTTCGGGAGCGATATGCGAAGGGGTTATGTTGGCATTGTGACGAGCTGTGGAACCGTGAGCATCGCTGTAGTAAAGGGAGACTTCTTATGATTGAACCAATAGAAGAAGAGGTCATTGAACATCCAAAAGAGAGCCTTGACCATGAAGAAGAAGATGCAGAAGAAGAGCCACAACCGACTGAAGTTACGGTACATGCACTAGCCGGCTACTCAAACCCGGAAACGTTGAAAGTTGGAGGCCTTCTCAAACAACAACCGATCACTGTTCTCATCGACACGGGCAGCACTAATAACTTCCTAAAAAGTAAGGTTGCTGTCTATATGAACTTACCTATTGAGAATTGCAGCAGGTTTGACGTTAAGGTCGTCGACGGACGGATTTTGAATTGTGATCGTAGGCGCCCGTAGGAGAAACTATTGCTGCAGGACCAAGAGATAATTGCAGATTTCTTCCTTCTCCCTCTTGATGATCATAAGGCCATGTTCATAATTAAATGGTTGACAACATTAGGTGATATTTCTTGGAATTTTATGCAACTAATGATGAAATTTTATAGTAAGGAGAAACAGGTGATACTGAACGGGAAACGTGGGGGCGACATAACGACGATTTGCGCACAACAAATGGAGAATGTTTTGCATAAAGAATGCAGCAGATTTTTTATACAACTTGAGCAAAAAACTAAGGGAGAGCCAATACAATTTGAAGATCCAAACCTACTTCCTTTGCTTGCTGAATTTTCAGATATATTTGACGAACCGTACAACCTACCTCTTACCCGTCGGCATGATCATTATATAATGATTCTTTCAGGAAAACCTCCAGCAAATACTCGGCCATATCAATATATATATCTCCAGAAGGATGAAATAGAAAGGATTATAAAAGAAATGCCCAAAATAGGAGTTATTCGGCCAAGTTGCAACCTCTATTCTTCACCGGTGCTACTTGTACGGAAGAAGGACGGAACATGGCGAATATGCGTTGATTACCGAGCTCTCAATGGCATAACCATCATGGACAAATACCTTATTCCAATAGCAGATGAATTGCTAGATGAAAGGGAGCACAAATCTTTACAAAGCTTGACCTTTGATCCGGGTATCATCAAATATGAGTGTGTGAATAAGTCATACCGAAAATCGCCTTTCGAACACACAACGGCCACTACGAATTTTTACTTTTTTCAACAAAAGGTGAAATATCTTGGGCATATCATATCAGAGGAAGGTGTGACAGTGGACCCTTTCAAAATTGGAGCAATGCAAAACTGGCTGACCCCGAGGAACATAAAATTGCTACATGGCTTTCTGGGTTTAACAGGCTACTACTACAAGTTCGTGAAAAACTATGGAGAGATCAGTGCACCACTTACTTCCTTTCTGAAAAAAAGATGTCTTCCAATGGTCGGACAGAGCCTCCGTTGCCTTCGACAAACTTAAGGCAGCCATGACGACGTCGCCGGTGCTAACACTACCAGATTTCAATCGACCCTTCATTATTGAGGCCGACGCATCTGGAGTCGGAATTGGAGCAATTCTCATGCAAGATGGTCGACCACTCGCATACACTAGCAAGGCATTATCTCCCTCCCATCAAAATAAGTCAACATATGATAAAGAGATGCTCACAATTGTGCACGCAGCAACGAGGTGGAGACCCTACTTAATTGGTCGACGATTTCAAATTAAAACCGACCATAAAAGCCTCAAGTACTTTTTGGAGCGAAAGATATCATCCCCTGAGCAGCAAAATTGGGTAACAAAACTTCTTGGATTTGATTATGAAATAACTTACAAAAAGGGGAAAGAGAATGTTCTTGCAGATGCGCTTTCGCAGCTACCCGAGCAAGCTGAAGTTTTGGCCATTTCACTTCCGACCAGCGACTTCCTTGAGGATATTAAGATGGAATGGCAGGAAGATTCAGAGACGAGTAAGATTATAAAAAAATTGGAGAAAGCACCAAGCTCCGTAGCTCATTACAATTGGGACTCAAAAGAATTACACTATAAGAGTACTAAATTGAAAAAAAGTATGGCATATAACTCACAAACCGACGGCCAGACAGAAGTTGTAAATAGGTTCTTGGAGATAGCCCAAAGCCACCCACCAAATATGACTACCCAAGGAGGACTTCAGACTCAGCCAAGTGCCATTATTGATTGACGGATTATGACTCGACGACGACGATCCACTACTGAATTGCTAATATAGTGGGCAAACCTACTAACAGAAGATGCCACTTTGGAGAACTATGATGACTTGAAGATCAAATTCTTAAAATTCATGAATCGTCAGCCTCGAGGACAAGGCTGATTTGAAGAGGGCGGGTTTGTTAGGACTCTAGCTAGGAGAGTCCTAATTGAGAGGGACATTCATGTAAAACTGTTAGGACTTTAGCTAGGAGAGTCCTAATTGAGAGGGACATTCTGTTAGGACTCTAGCTAGGAGAGTCCTAATTGAGAGGGACATTCTGTTAGGACTCTAGTTAGGAGAGTCCTAATTGAGAGGGACATTCATGTAGGAGGTTTTTTCTTAGAGAAGAATTAGGAGTTGTAAGGGAATAGGAGTATTGAGTAGTAGTCCTATTAGGAGTTGGTTAGAAGTAAGAGTCTTAAGTAGGAGTCCTATTATGAGTTAGGGTTTAAAAGCCCTATAAATAGCCATGCATTCCTCCTCTTTTCTCAAGCAATAGATGAATCTTTTCTGCAGCCTTTGAGCAGCAACTTGGAGGGAGGAACCCCTATAGAGTTCCAAGGAGGCCGATCCCCTAAAGAGATCAACCCCAAATTTAGAATCTGCAAGGGTTCTAACAAAAACACATTGTCAAAATTTGGTAGAACTAATATAGGAGCTTCGGTCACCTTTCTTTTTAAAAGCTCAAAAGCATCATTAGCCTCATTAGTCCATTTGAATTTATCACATTTCAGACATTCGGTGATTGGAGCGACAATAGAGCTGAAACTCATGATGAATCTTCTTTAAAAAGATGTTAAGCTATGGAAACTCCTCACATCATGTAATGAAGCAGGTGTTGGCCAATTGAGAATAGCTTCAACCTTACTTTGATCCATCATGATTCCATCTTTTGAAACAACATACCCCAAAAACACCACACTAGAAGTAAAGAAATCACATTTCTTTAGATTAGCATAAAGTTTTTGCTGCCTCAAAATAAGAAAGATCTCTTTTAGATGACTCAAATGCTCCTCTTCACTCTTGCTGTACACCAATATATCGTCAAAATAAACTACAACAAATATTCCAATGCATGGCTTAAGTATGTGATTCATAAATCTCATGAATGTGCTAGTAGGAGCATTAGATAGTCCAAATGGCATAACCAACCATTCATATAAGCCTTCTCTAGTTTTAAACGCTGTTTTCCACTCATCTCCGGGCCTCATTCTTATTTGGTGATAGCCACTCCTCAAATCAATTTTAGAGAAAATATAAGCACCACACAATTGATCAAGTAAATCATCTAACTTTGGAATAGGAAAGCGATAGTCTACTGTGATTTTGTTGATGGTTCGACTGTCCACGCACATTCTCCAAGAACCATCTTTCTTAGGCACCAACAAGGCTGGAACTGCATAAGGACTCATGCTCTCCCGAATTAACCCCCTTTTCACTAATTCATCAACTTGCCTTTGAAGTTCTTCATGTTCTTTAGGACTCATTCTGTACGCAGCCTTATTAAGTAGAACAACCCCCGGAATAAGATCAATGTGATATTGAATGTCTCTCAAAGGTGGAAGGCCATGTGGAATCTCTTCCGGTATAACATCTTAAAATTCTTCTAGGATTGGTTGCATGATTTTCGGTGTCTCCTTATGTTGTTCGTTCTCCTCTACTACCATTAGGGCCAAAACATGACCGCCCTTGTCCAATTCATATCTGCATTCTCTATAAGAAATAAAAGCACTAACTTCCTTCTTTGGCGCACTGATTTCGGAAGGTTGTAATGGAGCTAAGATAATCTTCTTTTCATTCACTTTAAAAGAATAAATATGTTTATAACCATCATACAACACTCTTCTATCATGATGCCAAGGTCTTCCCAATAGTAAATGACAAGCATCCATAGGGGCAACATCACAGCACACTTTATCTTTATAATACTTGCCAATAGAAAATGAAACTAAACATTTTTAGTTACCTTGATGTCATTTCCTTTTTGCAACCAACATAATTGGTATGGATGTGGATGAGGGATCGTATCCAACTTCAGCTTCTGCACTATTTCCAAAGAAACCACGTTCTCAAAACTGCCACTGTCGATGATCACCAAGCACACCTTGCCAAGAGAAGTGCATTTAGTGTGAAACACATTTTTTCTCACCCAACTTTCATCGTCGTCCACATATGACACTTGTAAACTACGTTGTAATACAATAGACAAACCATGATCACCATAAGTAATCTCTTCCTCATCATCAACATATTTTGGTTCGTCGTCAGCTTCATCTTCTCCTCCATCACTATGATCTTCAACCAAAGTTACAATCCTCCTATTTGGACAATCCGAAGCAATATGCCCAAAACCATGATATTTGAAGCATTTTCGGCCACTTGGGGTAGAAGAATTAGGTGTTTTTTTGTTGCCAGCAGACTCTTCACCCTTTTCGTGCACCTTCGATATCACCTTGCTTTGGACAGTAGGCTTGGAACTTCCTCCTTTTGTGTAGCCTTCTTTTGAGCCATACCGAAAACTCTTTTCAAACTTCAGTTGCTTTTCAACTTTTAATGCCAGCTTGCTCACATCATTTAAAGACCAATATGGTTGTAGCTGAACAACTTTAGCAATCTCATACTTCATACCTCCTAAGTATCTTGCAATTGTTTGCTCTTCCGGTTACACAAGCTCTCCTTTTAACATCAAATTATCAAATTCTGTAGTGTACTCCTCCACACTAAGATCTTTTTGCTTGAAATCATGTATTTTGAGAAAGATCTCTTGTCTATAATTATCAGTTAAATATTTTCTCTTTAGCTCCCTTTTTATTTTCTCCCATGTAACGATCTTACTCTTCCCCTCACGTTCTCTTTGTTTCTTTAGATTTTCCCACCAAAAAGATGCATTCCGCCTGAGTTTGAGTGCCACAAGTTTGACCTTCTTTTGTTCTGGTGGTTCATGAAAATCGAAGATTCTTTCTACTGTATTAAGCCAATCGATAAAGTCATCAACATTTATTTTCCCTTCAAATTCTGGAATAGCAAATCTGGGATTATATTTATTGTGCCACTCATCTTGGACTTCATTTCTTCTCCGACATCTTCTTGACTCCCTTGGAAGATGAGGTGTTTCATCATCAGAAGTAAACTCTCGAGTGTCATTTTCATGCTGGTTGTGTCTACTTTGAAATTCATCGATTATTTCATTTTTTTCTTGTAGGCTACGCAACAATTTTTGTAGCTGCAGCCTCAACGACTCAGCGTCATTTTCATGGTCGCCACCTTCACCAACTACATCTTTTCCATTCCGCCTTGCCATGATCTCTAGCATATAGCTCTGATACCAAACTGATACCGGGGAGGGTAAAAATGCAGAATGGATTTCTAAATAACACCGATGGAAAATTTGTTAAGATAGAAAATGTCACAGTAGACAAGGAAGAACTGATACCAGAAGCACTAACGAAACAGGTTAGATAAAAACGAAAAGTAGCTCACCACCAAGTCTAAAATCGCAATGGGATACATAAAGTTCACCACCCAACGGAAATTAAACGAGGATACAGAACTAGAAAATAAAAGACTCACCACTCAAGGACGCATCCAAGAGATACAGAGTTTAAGGGGTTCTCTAAGAGTTTCTGCCTAGATATCCTCCGTTTCTAAAGTCCTTTGTAAGTCCTAAACACCAAAATAAATAATAGTGCATGAAACAACCCTTCATGCATAGGGAATTTCGAAATTAAGTTTTTACAGCTACTAACCAACTATTTTAATGCACTCATTGGTAATGAAGAAATGTTCACAGCTACCAACCAACTCCTTTAATGCATTCCTTTGTCTTGAAGAAAAGCACTTTGAAACAACTTTAACTTTGTGCAGAGAATATGCTGATGAGCTGTCATATTTGAGTGTGCTGAGATAAAGATTATGAGGCATCATTATTGACTGAAAAATATATTAAATCATAATCAAGGCTCATATAATCAGATTGTAGTAAATTAGACACTCCCGTGTCACATTCGGACCCTGATTTCTGCCAGGCGATTGAACTGCCTAAGGCAGGAGGTTGCACCGCCTGGGCTAAGTCTCCGAGCGATACTGGGAGGGGCAACCGCTCCAGCCAGGCGGTGGCACCGCCTGGGCTTAGTCTCCGAGCGAGACTGGGCGGTGCAACCTGTTAGGACTCTAGCTTGGAGAGTCCTAGTTGAGAGGGATATTCATGTAAAACAGTTAGGACTCTAGCTAGGAGAGTCCTAATTGAGAGGGGCATTTATGTAGGAGGTGTTTTCTTAAAGAAGAATTAGGAGTTGTAAGGGAATAGGAGTCTTGTCTAGGAGTCCTACTAGGAGTTTGTTAGAAGTAAGAGTCTTAAGTAGGAGTCCTATTAGGATTTAGGGTTTAGAAGCCCTATAAATAGCCATGTATTATTTCTCTTTTCATAAGCAATAGATGAATCTTTTCTGCAGCCTTTGAGCAATAATTTGGAGGGAGGAACCCCTATAGAGTTCCAAGGAGGCCGATCCCCTAAAGAGATCAACCCCAAGTTTAGAATCTGCAAGGGTTCTAAAACCTGGTTTTAGAGCAGCGTTCTTGGCGTCTCGCTGCCCTTCCACAGCCATCCATCAACCCTCCACAACCGCCCAAAGCAATTCCCACAATTGCTTAAGAGATCGTTGACAAATTCCGCCGTTATCTACCACGGATCATCCTTTGATCTCCCCGTGAATTGCAACAGGTTCTGGTTTCCTACCTTACTGCTGCTGCAATTTAGTTATCCTTATTCGAAAATCCAAAAAAAAAAAACTGTTCCTATATTGCTGCATAAACATTTCGTCACAAAGTTTTCATCACTACGATGAATGATACATTGCAGAATTCCAACCGCATAGTACCATCTGTTTGATCGTGCTACTATGCTTTTTCTATTCAAATTTCTATGAAATTTTTATGACATCTTTGACACTTCCTAACAGCATATTTCCCTTTGGTTTTTTCAAAAAATTCTCAATATAAACATTGATCTTTTACGTCAAATCTGCTATACTTGAAAATCTGCACTGTAAAATTTCAACCACATAGCACTGTTTGTTTGATCTTGATACTACATTGTTTCTATCCAAATCTCTACGATAATTTTATGATAGCTTTGACACTTCCCAACAGCAGATTTCTCTTTGGTTTTATAAAAAAATTCTCAATATAAACCACTGATCTTTTATGTCCAATCTGCTATACCTAAAAATCTATGCTACAGAAAATTTCAACTGCATATTGTTGCCTTAACCCATCTATTTGTAATCTTTTTTGAATGAAATTTCTTATACACTTCATAGATCATCTTGGCTTCCATCTAAGATTGATCTATTAAGAAATTCATATCTAAAAATGATTTTATGTTGCTGTAAATTTTCGTCGTAACCCACTGAAATTTTTCGACGAGAATTCTGCAATCTCAACTTGCACCAATTTCCTTACTGTTATACTGCCGAAAATTTCTTGATTAAATTAGATATCCTTGGTATCATATAAACTGTGATTTTGCTATCAATTCCCTCCTCAATTATCTCAAGTTTTTGGTGGAAACTACATCGAGAGACCATTGTTTCTCCGACGATAATTCTACTTTTACAAGACAGCACATACTTGCTGCAACTTCCACTGATTTCTATCAAACCTTTGGTACCATCTACCACAGATCCAAAACATTCATCCATAGCCCTAAAACTCCACTAAACCACACCCTCAAACTACACCCAAAACAGCCACCAAACAAGCCTAAATCGTAGCCTACATCCATCGATCCACCAATCCTTTCGACCATCACTTCTCTCAACTATACATGCCTTTACCCTGACAACAAAAGAGAGATCTTATTATCATAGATTTGTAGGCATATACTATGTCATCTAAGGAGGTAATAGAAGAATCTTTTCTGCAGCCTTTGAGCAGCAACTTGAGGGAGGAACTCCTATAGAGTTCCAAGGAGGCCGATCCCCTAAAGAGATCAACCCCAAGTTTAGAATCTACAAGGGTTCTAACACCTGGTATCGGAGTAGCGTTCTTGGCATCTCGCTGCCCTTCCATAGCCATCCATCAACCATCCACAACCGCCGAAAGCAATTCCCACAATTGCTTAAGAGATCGTTGCCAAATTCCACCGTCATCTCCACCACCACGGATCATACTTTGATCTCCCCGTGAATTGCAACAGGTTCTGGTTTCCTACCTTACTGCTGCTGCAACTTAGTTATCCTTATTCAAAAATCCAAAAAAAATAAAACTGTTCCTATATTGCTGCATAAACCTTTCGCACAAAGTTTTCATCTCTACGACGAAAGATACATTGCAGAATTCCAAACACATAGTACCATCTGTTTGATCTTGCTACTATGCTTTTTCTATCCAAATTTCTATGAAATTTTTATGACATCTTTGACAACTCCTAACAGAAGATTTCCCTTTGGTTTTTTCAAAAAATTCTCAATATAAACCATTGATCTTTTACATCAAATCTGCTATACTTGAAAATCTGCACTATAAAATTTCAGCCGCATAGCACTGTTTGTTTGATCTTGATACTGCATTGTTTCTATCCAAATCTCTACAAAATTTTTATGATAGCTTTGACACTTCCTAACAGTGGATTTCCCTTTGGTTTCATAAAAAAAAATTCTAAATATAAACCACTGATCTTTTACTTCCAATCTGCTATACCTAAAAATCTGTGCTGCAGAAAATTTCAGCTGCATATTGTTGCCTTAACCCATCTATTTGCAATATTTTTTGAATAAAATTTCTTATACACTTCATATATCATCTTGGCTTCCATCTAAGATTTATCTATTAAGAAATTCATCTCTAAAAACGATTTATGTTGCTGCAAATTTTCGTCGTAACCCGTTGAAATTTTTCGACGAGAATTCTGGAATCTCAACTTGCACCAATTTCCTTACTGTTATACTGCCGAAATTTTCTTGATTCAATTAGATATCTTTGCTGTCATATAAACTGTGATTTTGCTATCAATTTCATCCTCAATTATCTCAAGTTTTTGGTTGAAATTACATCGAGAGACCGTTGTTTCTTCGACGATAATTCTACTCTTACAAGACAGCACATACTTGCTGCAACTTCCTCTGATTTCTATCAAACCTTTGCTACCATCTACCATAGATCCAAAACATTCATCCATAGCCCTGAAACTTCACTAAACCACACCCTCAAATTACACCCAAAATAGCCATAAAATAAGCCTAAATCGTAGCCTACATCCATCGATCCACCAATCCTTTCGACCATCACTTCTCTGAACTATTCATGCCTTTAACCTGACAACAAAAGATAGATCTTATTATCATAGATTTGGAGGCATATACTATGCCATCTAAGGAGGCAATTGTTAGGACTCTAGT
Source organism: Musa acuminata AAA Group (assembly GCF_036884655.1). Lineage (NCBI taxonomy): Eukaryota > Viridiplantae > Streptophyta > Magnoliopsida > Zingiberales > Musaceae > Musa > Musa acuminata. Next base: position 29,189,185 of record NC_088338.1, on the reverse strand, counting down.
TTGGAGAGTCCTAATTGAGTGGGATATTCATGTAAAACTGTTAGGACTCTATCTATGAGAGTCCTAATTGAGAGGGACATTCTGTTAGGACTCTAGCTAGGAGAGTCCTAATTGAGAGGGGCATTCATGTAGGAGGTGTTTTCTTAGAGAAGAATTAGGAGTTATAAGGGAATAGGAGTCTTGACTAGGAGTCCTACTAGGAGTTAGTTAGACGTAAGAGTCTTAAGTAGGAGTCCTATTAGGAGGTAGGGTTTAGAAGCCCTATAAATAGCCATGTATTCCTTCTCTTTTCATAAGCAATAGATGAACCTTTTCTGCAGCCTTTGAGCAGCAACTTCGAGGGAGGAACCCATATAGAGTTCCAAGGAGGCCGATCCCCTAAAGAGATCAACCCCAAGTTTAGAATCTGCAAGGGTTCTAACATTAGGCATCAGAGCTGCGTTCTTGGCATCTCGCTGCCCTTCCACAGCCATCCATCAACCCTCCACAACCGTCCAAAGCAATTCCCACAATTGCTTAAAAGATCATCGCCGAATTCCGCCATCATCTCCTCCACCACGGATCATCCTTTGATCTCCCCGTTAATTGCAACAGGTTCTGGTTTTCTACCTTACTGCAGCTGCAATTTAGTTATCTTTATTTCAAAATCCCAAAAAAATTATTCCTATATTGCTGCATAAACTTTTCATCATAAAGTTTTCATCTCTACGACGAAAGATACATTGTAGAATTCCAACCGTATAGAACTATCTGTTTGATCTTGCTACTATGTTTTTTCTATCCAAATCTCCACGAAATTTTATGACATCTTTGACACTTCCTAACAGCAGATTTCCCTTTGGTTTTGTCAAAAAATTCTCAATATAAACCATTGATATTTTACATCTAATCTGCTATACTTGAAAATCTGCACCGTAAAATTTCAACCGCATAGCACTGATTGTTTGATCTTTATATTACGTTGTTTCTATCCAAATCTCTACGAAATTTTTATGATAGCTTTGACACTTCCTAATAGTGGATTTTCCTTTGGTTTCATCAAAAAATTCTCAATATAAACTTCAGATCTTTTACGTCCAATCTGCTATACTAAAAAATCTATGCTGCAGAAAATTTCAGCCGCATATTGTTGCCTTAACCCATCTATTTGCAATCTTTTTTGAATGAAATTTCTTATACACTTTATAGATCATCTTGGCTTCCATCTAAGATTGATCTATTTAGGAATTCATCTCTAAAACCGATTTTTGTGTTGCTATAAATTATAATCATAAACTGCTGAAATTTTTCGACGAGAATTCTGCTATCGCAACTTGCACCAATTTCCTTGCTGTTATACTGCCGAATTTTTCTTGATTAAATTAGTCATCCTTGCTGCCATAGAAACTGTGATTTTGCTATCAATTCCCTCCTCAATTCTCTCAAGTTTTTGGTGGAAATTACGTCGAGAAAACGTTGTTTCTTCGACGACAATTCTGCTCTTACAAGTCAGCACATACTTGCTGCAACTTCCACTGATTTCTCTCAAACCTTTGCTGCCATCTACCACAGATCCAAAACATTCATCCACAGCCCTAAAACTCCATCAAACCACACCCTCAAACTGCACCCAAAACAGCCACAAAACAAGCCTAAATCGTAGCCTACATCCACCGATCCACCAACCCTTTCGACCATCACTTCTCTCAACCTATACATGCCTTTAACCTGACAAGAAAAGAGAGATTTTAACATCATAGATTTGGAGGCTTATACTATGGCATCTAAGGAGGCAATCGATGCTAAATTCGAAGCCTTGGAGGCGCGAATGGAGGATAAGATTCGCACGCTCTTTACCGAACTCAGATTGGGCCGACTACTAAGCCCGAAAAAAATCATATCACGGAGAGAGCTTTGCCCAATCGCACCAGGCCCGAAGAGATGAGTTCCAAGGGAGGGGAGGCTCTATAATCGATCCCAACTATCCACGCATACGGGTGGACTTCCCTAGATGGGAAGAAGGAAACCCGATTGGTTGGATCTTGCACGCGGAGCGATATTTTCAGTACCACAAAACCGCGGATGCATCTATGGTGAAAATTACAGCTATACATCTTGAAGGGAATGCTATACAGTGGTTTGCTGGTTTGAACATACTTATGGAGTCCTTTCATGGCAACAATTCAAAAAAGGACTGCTGATCCGCTTCAGACCAACCGAGTACGAGAATATTGACGGACAACTAGCAAAGATCTGACAAACCTCCACCATTCAGGAGTACCAAACCAGGTTTGAAAGGTTATCTAATCAAACTGTTGATTGGTCTCAAAAACAGCTATTGAGGGCTTGAAGCCGGAGATCCGAGGAGAAGTTAAAGCGCGACAACCGTACACGCTTATGGCAGCCATCTCTTTCGCACGATATCAAGAGGAGCAATTGAACCATGAAGCTCGAAGGACTAGGGTCACTCCTCAACTAGTAATATTGAAGCCCTTAGCCCCCCCTACTGTTGACCGAGACCCTGCACCAAAAAGGCTGACAAGAGAAGAGCTTCAGGAGCGATCTACGAAGGGGTTATGTTGGCATTGCGACGAGCCATGGAGCCATGAGCATCGCTGTAGTAAAGGGAGACTTTTTATCATTGAACCAGTAGAAGAAGAGGTCATTGAACATCCAGAAGAGAGCATTGAACATAAAGAAGAAGATGCAAAAGACGAGTCACAATCGACCGAAGTTACGGTACATGCACTAGCCGGCTACTCAAACCCGCAAACGATGAAAGTTGGAGGCCTTTTCAAACAACAACCGATCACTGTTTTCATCGATACGGGCACCGCTAATAATATCCTAAACAGTAAGGTTGCTATCCGAATGGCATTATTTATCGAGAATCGCTGCAGGTTTGATGTTAAGGTCACCGACAGACGGATTTTGAAGTGTGATCGTAGGCGCCCGCAGGAGAAACTATTACTGCAAGACCAAGAGATAATTACAGATTTCTTCCTTCTCTCTCTCGATGATCATGAGGCCATGCTCAGAATTAAATGGTTGAAAACATTAGGTGATTTTTCTTGGAATTTTATGAAACTAATTATGAAATTTTATAGCAAAGAGAAACAGGTGATACTGTACGGGAAACGTTGGGACGACGTAACGATGATTTGCACACAACAAATGAAGAAGGTTTTGTATAAAGCATGCAGCAGCTTTTTGGTACAACTTGAGCAGCAAACTAAGGGAGAGCCAACAAAATTTGAAGATCCAAATCTACTTCCTTTGCTTGCTGAATTTCAGATATATTTGACGAACCGCGCAACCTACCTCTTACCCGTCGGCATGATCATTGTATAACGATTCTTCCAGGCAAATCTCCGGCAAATGCTCAGCCATATTAGTATCCACATCTTCAACAGGATGAAATAGAAAGGATTATAAAAGAGATGCTCAAAACAGGAGTTATTCGGCGATGTTTCAGCCCCGACTCTTCACCGGTGCTCCTCATACGAAAGAAGGATGGAATATGGCGATTATGTGTTGATTACCGAGCTCTCAATGGCATAATCATCAAGGATAAATACCCTATTCCAGTAGTAGATGAGTTGCTAAGGGAGCACAAATCTTCACAAAGCTGGACCTTCGATCCGGGTATCATCAAATACGAGTATGCGAAGAAGATATACCGAAAACCACCTTTTGAACACACAACAACCACTATGAATTTTTGCTTTCTTCATAATAAGGTGGAATATCTTGGGCATATGATATCAGAGGAAGGTGTGGTAGTAGACCCCTTCAAAATTGGAGCAATGCAAAACTGACTGACCCCGAGGAACATAAAATTGCTACATGGCTTTCTGGGTTTAACAGGCTACTACTGCAAGTTCGTGAAAAACTATGGAGAGATCAGTGCACCACTTACTTCCTTACTGAAAAAAGATATCTTCCAATGGTCGAATAGAGCCTCCGCTGCCTTCGACAAACTTTATGCAGCCATGACGACGACGCCGGTGCTAACACTACCAGATTTCAACCGACCCTTCATTATTGAGGCCGACGCATTTGGAGTCAGAATTGGAGCCTTTCTCATGCAAGATGGTCGACCACTCATATACACTAGCAAGACATTACCTCCCTCCTATCAAAACAAGTCAACATATGATATGGAGATGCTCGCCATTGTGCGCGCAGCAACGAGGTGGAGACCCTACTTGATTGGCCGACGATTTCAAATTAAAACCGACCATAAAAGCCTCAAGGACTTTTTGGAGCGAAAAATGTCATCCCCTGAGCAGCAAAAAAGGGTAATAAAATTTCTTGGATTTGATTATGAAATAACTTATAAAAAGGGGAAAGAGAATGTTCTTGCAGATGCACTTTCGCAACTACCCGAGCAAGTTGAAGTTTATGCCGTTTCACTTCCGACCAGCGACTTTCTTAAGGATATTAAGATGGAATGATAGGAAGATTCAGAGACTAGTAAGATTATAAAAAAATTGGACGAAGCACCAAGCCCCATGGCTCATTACAATTGGGACTCAAAAGAATTACACTATAAGGGTACTAAATTGAAATGGAGTATGATATATCACCCACAAACCAATAGCCAGACGGAAGTTTTAAATAGGTACTTGGAGACAGCCCAAAGCCACCCACCAAATATGACTACCCAAAGAGAGCTCTAGACCCAGCCAAGTGCCATTATTGATCGACGGATCGTGACTCGACGACGATGACCCACTAATGAAGTGCTAATACAGTGGGCGAACCTACCAATAGAAGATGCCACTTAGGAGAACTATGACGACTTGAAGATCAAATTCCCAGAATTCACGAATCATCAGCCTCGAGGACAATGCTGATTTGAAGAGGGCGGGTCTGTTAGGACTCTAGTTTGGAGAGTCCAAATTGAGTGGGACATTCATGTAAAACTGTTAGGACTCTATCTAGGAGAGTCCTAATTGAGAGGGACATTCTGTTATGACTCTAGCTAGGAGAGTCCTAATTGACAGGGGCATTCATGTAGGAGGTGTTTTCTTAGAGAAGAATTAGGAGTTGTAAGGGAATAGGAGTCTTGACTAGGAGTCCTACTAGGAGTTGGTTAGAAGTAAGAGTCTTAAGTAGGAGTCCTATTAGGAGTTAGGGTTTAGAAGCCCTATAAATAGCCGTGTATTCCTTCTCTTTTCATAAGCAATAGATGAACCTTTTCTGCAGCTTTTGAGCAGCAACTTGGAGGGAGGAACCCCTATAGAGTTCCAAGGAGGCCGATCCCCTAAAAAGATCAACCCCAAGTTTAGAATCTGTCAGGGTTCTAACAACAATAGAAGAATCTTTTCTGCAGCCTTTGAGCAGCAACTTGGAGGGAGGAACCCCTATAGAGTTCCAAGGAGGCCGATCCCCTAAAGAGATCAACCCCAAGTTTAGAATCTGCAAGGGTTCTAACACCTGGTATCAGAGTAGCGTTCTTGGCATCTCGCTGCCCTTCCATAGCCATCCATCAACCATCCCCAACCGCCGAAAGCAATTCCCACAATTGCTTAAGAGATCGTTGCCAAATTCCGCCGTCATCTCCACCACCACGGATCATCTTTTGATCTCCCCGTGAATTGCAATAGGTTCTGGTTTCCTACCTTACTGCTTCTACAATTTAGTTATCCTTATTCAAAAATCCAAAAAAAAAAAACTGTTCCTATATTGCTGCATAAACCTTTCGTCAAAAAGTTTTCATCTCTACGACGAAAGATACATTGCAGAATTCTAGCCGCATAGTACCAACTGTTTGATCTTGCTACTATGCTTTTTCTATTCAAATTTCTATAAAATTTTTATGACATCTTTGACACTTCCTAATAGCAGATTTCCCTTTTGTTTTTTCACAAAATTCTCAATATAAACCATTGATCTTTTACGTCAAATCTGCTATACTTGAAAATCTGGATTGTAAAATTTCAGCCACATAGCACTGTTTGTTTTATCTTGATACTACATTGTTTCTGTCCAAGTCTCTACGAAATTTTTATGATAGCTTTGACACTTCCCAACAGCGGATTTCTCTTTGGTTTCATAAAAAAATTCTCAATATAAACCACTGATCTTTTACGTCCAATCTGCTATACCTAAAAATCTATGCTGCAGAAAATTTCAGCCGCATATTGTTGCTTTAACCCATCTATTTGCAATCTTTTTTGAATGAAATTTCTTATACACTTTATAGATCATCTTGGCTTCCATCTAAGATTGATCTACTAAGAAATTCATCTCTAAAAATGATTTTATGTTGCTGTAAATTTTCGTCATAACCCACTGAAATTTTTCGACGAGAATTCTGCAATCTCAACTTGCACCAATTTCCTTACTCTTATACAGCCAAAATTTTTTTGATTAAATTAGATATCCTTGCTGTCATATAAACTGTAATTTTGCTATCAATTCCCTCCTCAATTATCTCAAGTTTTTGGTGGAAATTACATCGAGAGACCGTTGTTTCTTCGACGACAATTCTACTCTTACAAGACAGCACATACTTGCTGCAACTTCCATTGATTTCTATCAAACCTTTGGTACCATCTACCATAGATCCAAAACATTCATCCATAGCCCTAAAACTCCACTAAACCACACCCTCAAACTACACCCAAAACAGCCACAAAACAAGCCTAAATCGTAGCCTACATCCATCGATCCACCAATCCTTTCGACAATCACTTTTCTCAACTATAAATGCCTTTAACCTGACAACAAAAGAGAGATCTTATTATCATAGATTTGGAGGCATATACTATGCCATCTAAGGAGGCAATAGAAGAATCTTTTCTGCAGCCTTTGAGCAGCAACTTGGAGGGAGGAACCCCTATATAGTTCCAAGGAGGCCGATCCCCTAAAGAGATCAACCCCAAGTTTAGAATCTGCAAGGGTTCTAACACCTGGTATCAGAGTAGCGTTCTTGGCATCTCACTGCCCTTCCACAGCCATCCATTAACCCTCCACAACCGCCCAAAGCAATTCCCACAATTGCTTAAGAGATCGTTGCCAAATTCCGCCGTCATCTCCACCACCACGGATCATCCTTTGATCTCCCCGTGAATTGCAACAGGTTCTGGTTTCCTACCTTACTGCTGCTGCAATTTAGTTATCCTTATTCGAAAATCCAAAAAAAAAAAATTGTTCCTATATTGCTGCATAAACCTTTCATCACAAAGTTTTCATCTCTACGACGAAAGATACATTGCAGAATTCCAGCCGCATAGTACCATCTGTTTGATCTTGCTACTATGCTTTTTCTATTTAAATTTCGATGAAATTTTTATGACATCTTTGACACTTCCTAACAAGAGATTTCACTTTGGTTTTTTCAAAAAATTCTCAATATAAACAATTGATCATTTACGTCAAATCTGCTATACTTGAAAATCTGCACTGTAAAATTTTAGCCACATAGCACTGTTTGTTTGATCTTGATATTACCTTGTTTCTATCCAAATCTTTACAAAATTTTTATGATAGCTTTGACACTTCCCAACAGCAGATTTCTCTTTGGTTTCATTAAAAAATTCTCAATATAAACCACTGATCTTTTACGTCCAATCTGCTATACCTAAAAATCCGTGTTGCAGAAAAATTCAGCCACATATTGTTGCCTTAACCCATCTATTTGCAATCTTTTTTGAATGAAATTTCATATACACTTCATAGATTATCTTGGCTTCCATCTAAGATTGATCTATTAAGAAATTCGTCTCTAAAAACGATTTTATATTGCTGTAAATTTTCGTCGTAACCAATTGAAATTTTTCGACGAGAATTCTGCAATCTCTACTTGCACCAATTTCCTTACTGTTATACTGCCGAAATTTCTTGATTAAATTAGATATCCTTGCTGTCATATAAACTGTAATTTTGCTATCAATTTCCTCCTCAATTATCTCAAGTTTTTGGTGGAAATTCCATCGAGAGACCGTTGTTTCTTCGACGACAATTCTACTCTTACAAGACATGATATCGGGGAGGGTAAAAATGCAGAATGGATTTCGAAAGAACACCAATAGAATAGTTGTACAGATAGAAAATATCACAGAAGGCAATGAACGAACTCTTGAAGAAACTTCGGCAAAACGAAATATAGCTCACCACCAAGTTTAAAATCGCAATGGGATATAGAAAGTTCACCATCCAACGGAAATTAAACGAGGATACAGAACTAGAAAATAAAAGACTCACCACTCAAGGACGCATCCAAGAGATACAGAGTTTAAGGGGTTCTCTAAGAGCTTCTGCCCAGATATCATCAGTTTCTAAAAATCCTTTCTAAGTCCTAAACACCAAAATAAATACTAGTGCATGAAACAACCCTTCATGCATAGGGAATTTCAAAATTAAGTGTTTACAACTACTAATCAACTATTTTAATGCACTCATTGGTAATGAAGAAATGTTCACAGCTGCCAACCAACTCCTTTAATGCATTCCTTTGTCTTGAAGAAAAGCACCTTGAAACAGCTTTAACTTTGTGCAGAGAATATGCTGATGAGCTGTCATATTTGAGTGTGCTGAGATAAATATTATGAGGCATCATTATTGACTGAAAAAGATACTAGATCATAATCAAGGCTCATATAATCAGATTGTAGTAAATTAGACACTCCCGTGTCAATCTCCCCCGGTTGAATGAGACTTGTCCTCAAGTCTTCGTTTCATTCATCAACATGATTATAAAAAGGACTCAAATCAACCACATTAAATGTTGGGGATACTCCGTAATCTTCAGGTAGCTCTATCTCATAAGCATTTCTGCCAATTCTCTTAAGCACCTTGAATGGACCATCAGCCTTTGGTTTCAATTTTCCAAATTTGCCCGGTGGAAACCTCTCATTCCTTAGATGAATCCAGACCAAATCACCTGCATTAAACTCCACATGTTTTCTGTGTTTGTTGGCAGCATGCATGTACCTCTCATTTTGCTTCTCAATGGTTGCTTTTACACCCTCATGCAGCTTCTTTATCTGCTTAGCTCTTTCATCAGCATCTCCACTAAATTGCTTTGTTATAGAATGAGGGATTAAGTCCAAAGGACTAGCAGGATTAGCACCATAAACAACCTCAAAAGGACTCTTACCGATACTATGATGCATAGAACGATTGTAGGCAAACTCAATTTGTGGAAGAATGACATCCCATTGCTTAATATTCTTGCCAACATAGCTTCTAAGCAAATTTCCCAAGCTTCGGTTTGTTACCTCAGTTTGCCCATAGGTTTGTGGATGATGCAAGCTGCTGAAATTCAAAGAAGTACCCAGCTTCCTCCAAAGAGTTCTCCAAAAATGACTAACAAATTTTGAATCTTGATCAGACACCATAGTTCTTGGAATACCATGCAATTTAACAATCTCCTTAAAATATAAATCAGCAATATGAGATGCATCATTTGATTTATTGCATGGAACAAAGTGAGACATTTTTGAAAATCTGTCAACAACAACCATGATAGAATCCTTGTTCCTTTTAGTTCTTGGCGGTCCCAAAATGAAATCAAGACTCACATCCTCCCAGGGAGCATTTGGCACTGGCAATGGAGTGTACAAACCAGAATTTTGAGTTCTTGTTTTTGCCAAATGACACACTCGACATTGCTTCACATGTCTATCCACATCTCTGAACATTTTAGGCTAGTAAAAATTTGATTGAACAAGAGCTAGAGTCTTGTCCCTACCGAAATGTCCTCCCAACATACCACCATGAGCTTCAGCTAGAATTACTTGTCTCAAAGAATAAGATGGAACACACAAAGCATTAGCTCGAAAAAGAAAACCATCAAAGATAAAAAAATTGTTGAAAGGAACTTGATTTACAATTCTGCCATATCGAGCCAAAATCCACATCATTCTCATATAGATCTTTGAATGTTTCAAATCCAACCACTTTGACTTCCATTGCTGATAATAAAGAATGCTTTCTGCTCAATGCGTCAGCAACTACATTTTGAACACCAGATTTGTGCTTGATTGTAAAGTTGTAAGATTGTAAAAACTCCACCCAAGCTGCATGCCTCTTGTTTAGCTTGTGCTGGTGATTAATGAACTTTAATGCCTCGTGATCAGAATATAGAACAAATGGCTTGGCGAGAAGATATTGACTCCAATGAGACAAAGCTCGATAAATCGCATAAAACTCCTTATCATAAGTAGAGTATTTCTTTCTTGTATCATTCAGCTTTTCACTAAAAAATGCAATGGGCCTTCCGTCTTGACTCAAAACAGCACCAATTCCCACATTAGATGCATCACATTCAACTTCAAACACATTATCAAAATTTGGTAGAACTAAGATAGGAGCCTCAGTAACCTTTCTTTTCAAAAGCTCAAAAGCATCGTTAGCCTCACTAGTCCATTTGAATTTGTCACATTTCAGACATTCGGTGATTGGAGCGACAATAGAGCTGAAACCCTTGATAAATCTTCTATAAAATGAAGTTAAGCCATGGAAACTCCTCACATCATGCAACGAAGCAGGTGTTGGCCAATTGAGAATAGCTTCAACCTTACTTTGATCCATCATGATTCCATCTTTCGAAACAACATACCCCAAAAATACCACACTAGAAGTAAAGAAATCACATTTCTTTAGATTAGCATAAAGTTTTTGCTACCTCAAAATAAGAAAGATCTCTTTCAGATGACTCATATGCTCCTCTTCATTCTTGCTGTACACCAATATATCGTCAAAATAAACTACAACAAATATTCCAATGCGTGGCTTAAGTATGTGATTCATAAATCTCATGAATGTGCTAGAAGCATTAGATAGCCCAAATGGCATAACCAACCATTCATATAAGCCTTCTCTAGTTTTAAATGTTATTTTCCACTCATCTCCGGGCCTCATTCTTATTTGATGATAGCCACTCCTCAAATCAATTTTTTAGAAAATACAAGCACCACACAATTGATCAAGTAAATTGTCTAACCTTGGAATAGGAAAGCGATAGTCCACTGTGATTTTGTTGATGGTGCGACTGTCCACGCACATTCTCCAAGAACCATCTTTCTTAGGAACCAACAAGGCTAGAACTGCACAAGGACTCATGCTCTCCCGAATTAACCCATTTTTCACTAATTCATCAACTTGCCTTTGAAGTTCTTCATGTTCTTTAGGACTCATTCTGTACGCAGCCTTATTAGGTAGAACAACCCCCAGAATAAGATCAATGTGATGTTGAATGTCTCTCAAAGGTGGAAGGCCATGTGGAATCTCTTCCGGTATAACATCTTGAAATTCTTCTAGGATTGGTTGCATGATTTTCGGTGTCTCCTTATGTTGTTCGTTCTCCTCTACTACCATTAGGGCCAAAACATGACCGCCCTTGTCCAATTCATATCTGCATTCTCTATAAGAAATAAAAGCACTAACTTCCTTCTTTGGCGCACTGATTTCGGAAGGTTGTAATGGAGCTAATATAATCTTCTTTTCATTCACTTTAAAAGAATAAGTATGTTTATAACCATCATACAACACTCTTCTATCATAATGCCAAGGTCTTCCGAATAGTAAATGACAAGCATCCATAGGGGCAACATCACAGCACACTTTATCTTTATAATAATTGCCAATAGAAAATGAAACAAAACATCTTTTAGTTACCTTGATGTCATTTCCTTTTTGCAACCAACATAATTGGTATGGATGTGGATGAGGGATCGTATCCAACTTCAGCTTCTGCACCATCTCCAAAGAAACCACGTTCTCAAAATTGCCACTGTCGATGATTACCAAGCATACTTTGCCAAGCGAAGTGCATTTAGTGTGAACACATTTTTTCTCACCCAACTTTCATCGTCGGCCACATATGACACTTGTAAACTACGTTGCAATACAATAGACAAACCATGATCAGCATAAGTAATCTCTTCCTCATCATCATCATAGTTTGGTTCATCGTCAGCTTCATCTTCGCCTCCATCACTATGATCTTAAACCAAAGTTACAATCCTCCTATTTGGACAATCCGAAACAATATTCCCAAAACCATGACATTTGAAGCATTTTCGGCCACTTGGGGTAGAAGAATTAGGTGTTTTTTTGTTGCCAGCAAACTCTTCACCCTTTTCTTGCACCTTCGATATCACCTTGCTTTGGACAGTAGGCTTGTAACTTCCTCCTTTTGAGCCATACCGAAAACTCTTTTCAAACTTCTGTTGCTTTTCAACTTTTAATGCCAGCTTGCTCACATCATTTAAAGACCAATATGGCTGTGGCTGAACAACTTTAGCAATCTCATACTTCAGACCTCCTAAATATCTTGCAATTGTTTGCTCTTCCGGTTCCGCAAGCTCTCCTTTTAACATCAAATTATCAAATTCTGCAGTGTACTCCTCCACACTAAGATCTTTTTGCTTGAAATCATGTATTTTGAGAAAGATCTCTTGTCTATAATTATCAGGTAAATATTTTCTCTTTAGCTCCCTTTTCATTTTCTCCCATGTAACGATCTTACTCTTCCCCTCACGTTCTCTTTGTTTCTTCAGATTTTTCCACCAAAAAGATGCATTCTGCCTGAGTTTGAGTGCCACAAGTTTGACCTTCTTTTGTTCTAGTGGTTCATGAAAATCGAAGATTCTTTCTACTGTATTAAGCCAATCGATAAAGTCATCAACATTTATTTTCCCTTCAAATTCTGGAATATCAAATCTGGGATTATATTTATTCTGCCACTCATCTTGGACTTCAATTCTTCTCCGACATCATCTTGACTCCCTTGGAAGATGAGGTGTTTCATCATCAGAAGTAAACTCTCGAGCGTCATTTTCATGCTGGTTGTGTCTACTTTGAAGTTCGTCGATTATTTCATTTTTTTCTTGTAGGCTACGTAGCAATTTTTGTAGCTGCAGCCTCAACGACTCAGCGTCATCTCCACCAACTACACCTTTTCCATTCCGCCTTGTCATGATCTCTTGCCTTTAGCTCTGATACCAAACTGATACCGGGGAGGGTAAAAATGCAGAATGGATTTCGAAAGAACACCAATAGAATAGTTGTACAGATAGAAAATATCACCGAAGGCAATGAACGAACTCTTGAAGAAACTTCGGTAAAACGAAATATAGCTCACCACCAAGTTTAAAATCGCAATGGGATACAGAAAGTTCACCACCCAACGGAAATTAAACGAGGATACAGAACTAGAATATAAAAGACTCACCACTCAAGGACGCATCCAAGAGATACAGAGTTTAAGGGGTTCTCTAAGAGCTTCTGCCCAGATATCATCAGTTTCTAAAAATCCTTTCTAAGTCCTAAACACCAAAATAAATACTAGTGCATGAAACAACCCTTCATGCATAGGAAATTTCGAAATTAAGTGTTTACAGCTACTAACCAACTATTTTAATGCACTCATTGGTAATGAAGAAATGTTCACAGCTACCAACCAACTCCATTAATGCATTCCTTTGTCTTGAAGAAAAGCACCTTGAAACAGCTTTAACTTTGTGCAGAGAATATGCTGATGAGCTGTCATATTTGAGTGTGCTGAGATAAAGATTATGAGGCATCATTATTGACTGAAAAAGATACTAGATCATAATCAAGGCTCATATAATCATATTATAGTAAATTAGACACTCCCGTGTCAAGACAGCACATACTTGCTGCAACTTCCACTAATTTCTATCAAACCTTTGCTACCATCTACCACAGATCCAAAACATTAAATCATAGCCCTAAAACTCAACTAAACCATACCCTCAAACTACACCCAAAACAGCCACAAAACAAGCCTAAATCGTAGCCTACATCCATCGATCCACCAATCCTTTCGACCATCACTTCTCTCAACTATACATGCCTTTAACCTGACAACAAAATAGAGATCTTATTATCATAGATTTGGAGGTATATACTATGCCATCTAAGGAGGTAATAGAAGAATCTTTTCTGCAGCCTTTGAGCAGCAACTTGGAGGTAGGAACCCCTATAGAGTTCCTAGGAGGCCGATCCGCTAAAGAGATCAACCCAAGTTTAGAATCTGCAAGGGTTCTAACACCTGGTATCAGAGTAGCATTCTTGGCATCTCGCTGCCCTTCCACAGCCATCCATCAACCCTCCACAACCACCCAAAGCAATTCCCACAATTGCTTAAGAGATCGTTGCCAAATTCCGCCGTCATCTCCACCACCACGGATCATCCTTTGATCTCCCCGTGAATTGCAGCATGTTCTGGTTTCCTACCTTACTGCTGCTGCAATTTAGTTATCCTCATTTGAAAATCAAAAAAAAAAAAAACTGTTCCTATATTGCTGCATAAACCTTTCGTCACAAAGTTTTCATCTCTACGACGAAAGATACATTGCAGAATTCCAGCCGCATAGTACCATCTATTTGATCTTGCTACTATGCTTTTTCTTTCCAAATTTCTATGAAATTTTTATGACATCTTTGACAACTCCTAACAGCAGATTTTCCTTTAGTTTTTTAAAAAAATTCTCAATATAAACCATTGATCTTTTACGTCAAATCTGCTATACTTGAAAATCTGCACTGTAAAATTTCAGCCGCATAGCACTGTTTGTTTGATCTTGATACTACATTGTTTCTATCCAAATCTCTACAAAATTTTTATGATAGCTTTGACACTTCCTAACAGTGGATTTTCCTTTGGTTTCATAAAAAAAAATTCTCAATATAAACCACTGATCTTTTACGTCCAATCTGCTATACCTAAAAATCTGTGCTGCATAAAATTTCAGCTGCATATTCTAGCCTTAACCCATCTATTTGCAATCTTTTTGGAATGAAATTTCTTATACACTTCATATATTATCTTGGCTTCCATCTAAGATTGATCTATTAAGAAATTCATATCTAAAAACGATTTTATGTTGCTGCAAATTTTCGTCGTAACCCGCTGAAATTTTTCGACGAGAATTCTGCAATCTCAACTTGCACCAATTTCCTTACTATTATACTGCCGAAATTTTCTTGATTAAATTAGAAATCCTTGCTGTCATATAAACTGTGATTTTGCTATCAATTCCCTCCTCAATTATCTCAAGTTTTTGGTGGAAATTACAGCGAGAGACCGTTGTTTCTTCGACGACAATTCTACACTTACAAGACAGCACATACTTGCTGCAACTTCCACTGATTTCTATCAAACCTTTGCTACCATCTACCACAGATCCAAAACATTCATCCATAGCCCTAAAACTCCACTAAACCACACCCTCAAACTACCCCCAAAACAGCCACAAAACAAGCCTAAATCGTAGCCTACATCCATCGATCCACCAATCCTTTCGACCATCACTTCTCTCAACTATACATGCCTTTAACCTGACAACAAAAGAGAGATCTTATTATCATAGATTTGGAGGCATATACTATGCCATCTAAGGAGGCAATCAATGCTAAATTTGAAGCCTTCGAGGCACGAATGGAGGATAAGATTCGGATGCTCTTTACCGAACTCAGATTGGGCCGACTACTATGCCCGAAAAAATCATATCACGGAGAGAGCTTTGCCCAATCGCACCAGCCTCGAAGAGATGAGTTCCATGGGAGAGGAGGCTCTATGACTGAACCCAACTATCCATGCATGAGAGTGGACTTCCCTAGATGGGAAGAAGGAGACCCGATTGGTTGGATCTCGCGCGCGGAGCGATATTTTCAGTACCAAAAAACCGCGGATGCATCTATGGTGAAAATTACAGCTATACATCTTGAAGGGGATGCTATACAATGGTTTGACTAGTTTGAACATACTTATGGAGTCCTTTCATGGCAACAATTCAAAGAAGGACTGCTGATCTGCTTCAGACAAACCGATTACGAGAATATTGATGGACAACTAGCTAAGATCCGACAAACTTCCACCATTCAGGAGTACCAAACCAGGTTTGAAAGGTTATCTAATCAAACTCATGATTGGTCTCAAAAATAGCTATTGAGGCCCTTCATTGAGGGCTTGAGGCCGGAGATCCGAAGAGAAGTTAAAGCGCGACAACCGTATACGCTTATGGCAGCCATCTCTTTCGCATGACATCAAGAGGAGCAATTGAACCATGAAGCTCGGAGGACTAGGGTCGCTCCTCAACCAGTAATATTGAAGACCTTAGCCCCCCCTACTATTGACCAAGTCCCTACACTAAAGAGGTTAACAAGAGAAGAGCTTCGGGAGCGATATGCGAAGGGGTTATGTTGGCATTGTGACGAGCCGTGGAGCCGTGAGCATCGCTGTAGTAAAGGGAGACTTCTTATGATTGAACCAATAGAAGAAGAGGTCATTGAACATCCAGAAGAGAGCCTTAAACATGAAGAAGAAGATGCAGAAGAAGAGCTACAACCGACTGAAGTTACGGTACATGTACTAGCCGGCTACTCAAACCCGAAAATGATGAAAGTTGGAGGCCTTCTCAAACAACAACCGATCACTGTTCTCTTCGACACGAGCAGTTCTAATAACTTTATAAATAGTAAGGTTACTATCCAGATGGCCTTACCTATTGAGAATTACAGCAGGTTTGACGTTAAGGTCGTCGACGGACGGATTTTGAATTGTGATCGTAGGCGCCCGCAGGAGAAACTATTGCTGCAGGACCAAGAGATAATTGCATATTTCTTCCTTCTCCCTCCTTATGATCATAAGGCCATGTTCATAATTAAATGGTTGACGACATTAGGTGATATTTCTTGGACTTTTACGCAACTAATTATGAAATTTTACAGTAAGGAGAAACAAGTGATACTGAACGGGAAACGTGGGGGCGACATAACGACGATTTGCACACAACAAATGGAGAAGGTTTTGCATAAAGCATGCAGCATATTTTTTATACAACTTGAGCAGCAAACTAAGGGAGAGCCAATTCAATTTGAAGATCCAAACCTACTTCCTTTGCTTGCTGAATTTTCAGATATATTTGACGAACCGCGACAACCGTCGTGAGTGGATCAAAACGTCAGCCATCTCAGCACCCTAGTGTTGAATCTCGTATTTTGATGATGAAACTACTTGATATATGTTTATGATTTAATATGTGTTTTGAGTGACGCAGGATGCTTTGATCAGGATGAGACAATTAAAGCAGGAACATCATGTTGTACCGGAGGAACATGTCAGAAGATTGGACGTCGGGCCGGTGGATCGGTCAACGTATCGACAGAAGGATTCGGGCCGTGGACTCGGGCATCGGGCCAAGAAGAGCGGTTATTGTGCCAAGGATATCGGAGTTGCAGAGTCAACTGCCCGATTGGGCAATAGGCTGCAGGAGAGGACGATGCGCCGAAGAATCAGACGAAGCGTCGAGGGACCAATGACATGCCGGACAACTTGGTTAATTGCTTAGGATTAATTGTCTTGATCGAAGTTTTGTTTTAATTGTGCAGGATTAACTATGATAACGATGAAGACATAAAGTGAAACAAAGTATCGGAGTCAAGCGCGAAGGATTTGTTGCGAGTTCGAGAGTTCGACGGAAGTCCGAAGGTTCGTCGGGAATGCTACCGGAACTAGCCGAGAATGAGTTGGGAGCTTGCCGAAGGGTTTTTCGGAAGCTCGCCGGAAGGTTCGTTGGGAGTTCGCAGAGCTCGCCGAGAAAGATCGGAGCTTGCCGAAGAAGCTCGTTGGAACTCGCTAAGAACAAATCGTGAAGTCTACGAGCTTGCCGGGAGTCCGCAGAATGGTTTCCGAGAGTTCATCGGAAGACCGCCGGAAGTTTGCCGGAAGCTCGCCAGAAGAAGTCTTGACTTGCGGACTTTGTAATAGCTTAGAAAATGTCTTTAAAATCATAGTTAGCATATTAATTAGGGTTAGGATTAGGTGTTAATCCTATAACCCAAGTAGGAGCCAATTAGGCCCAAGTTCGGACTGGTTTGGGCCAAGTTTGGAGCCAAACCAAGTGAGCTGAAATAGTGAAAGAGGTGGCACCGCCCCAGCCAGGAGGTGGCACCGCCTAGGCTAAGCCTCCCAGCGAGACTGGGCGGTGCAACCTCCCCAGCCAGGAGGTGGCACCGCCTGAGCTCAGTCTACGAGCAAGACTGGGCGGTGCAACCTCCCTGACAGAGAGGTGGCACCGCCTGAGCTCGGTCTTCGAGCTCTAGCAGAGAGGTGCAACCGCCTCAGTCAAGAGGTGGCACCGCCTGGGCTCAGTCTTCGAGCTCTGCCAGGCGGTGCAACCTCTCCAGTCAGGAGGTGCAACCGCCTGATCCCGGAATTCCGGGATTTGATCGTTTTGAGCTCCAAATTTGAACTGGGTTGGGGCCTATAAATACCCCACCCATTCAGCACTGAAAGCACAGAACACACACTCGAAATCTTGCTATCTTTCTGTGTTTCTTAGAGCTCAAAACTGCTAGTTCTCCTCTTTCTACTCTTCAAGTTTGAGTTGTAAAGAGAGGAGAGAAAACTTCTGTAAGGGTTGTCTCCTAAGCCCGTCAAAAGGAGTGAATCTGTAAGAGGGTAGTTGGCCTTCGCCTATTGAAGGAAGGCTTCTAGTTGACGTCGGTGACCTCGTCGGTAGAGGAAGCCAAAAGTGGAGTAGGTCAAGACTGACCGAACCACTCTAAATCTCTGGTTTGCGTTTATTTTGAGCACTTTATCATTACTGCAAACCCCCTACATAGCCACTGCTCTCTACGCCTTTACGAACAAGTTTCTAAGTGCTGATCTTTCCGAATCTGCATTCAGACGTAAATCGGTGTTTTCATACGTTATAGTTTACGTTTACGTTTTGATTCTGCAAAACTGTGTTTTCGACGTAAACTGCGCAAACTGTGTTTAAACGTAAAACTGTGTTTTAGACGTACTCTACTTTTAAACGTAAAACTACGTTTAGACGTAAAACTATGTTTAGACGCAAACTGCGTTTAGACGTAAAACTACGTAAAAATACATTTAGACGCAAACTGCGTTTAGACGTAAAACTACGTTTAGACGTAAAACTGTGTTTAGACGTAAAACTGTGTTTAGACGTAAAACTGCGTTTAGACGAAAACTGCACTGCGCTTAGACGCAATCTGATCTTAGACGCAAACTGCGCTTAGACGCAAACTGCGCTTAGACGCAATCTGCATTTAGACGCAAACTGTGTTTAGACGTAAACTGTACTCAATCATAAGAAATCTTTGAATCGGCTTTTGCATCGAAACAGTTCTTATCGAACAAACGCAGCTTTCAATTTTAATCGCTGAAATATTTCCGCTGCACTAATTCACCCCCCCCCCTCTTAGTGCTCTCGATCCTAACAATTGGTATCAGAGCGGGGTATTTCTCATTTCGGATTTACACCCGAGAGAAATGGCTCTTCAAGAGGGCTTTTCGATCTTTCGTCCACCGTTCTTTAACGGATTGGACTACACTTATTGGAAAACTCGAATGAGAGTTTTCTTGATTTCTCTAAATCTGGATTTATGGAATATCGTTGAAAACGGTTTTCAACTTCCCTCTAAACCGATGAACGAATGGTCGAATTTAGAGAAGAAGTATTTTTCTTTAAACGCAAAGGCTATGAATGCCTTATTTTGCGCTTTGGACAAAAATGAGTTCAATCGGGTTTCTTTGTGCGAAACGGCTTTCGATATTTGGCGTGCTCTTGAAATCACGCACGAGGGAACTAGTAGAGTCAAAGACTCGAAAGTTAATATTTTATTGCATGATTTCGAGCTTTTTCATATGAAACCAAGCGAAACCGTTGTTGACATGTACACCCGTTTTACGGATGTCGTCAATGGTTTAAAATCACTTGGTAAAAGCTTTTCGGATTTTGAACTCGTTAACAAAGTTTTGCGCTCACTTTCTATAACTTGGGATTCAAAAGTAACTGCTATTCAAGAATCGAAAAACTTGAACCAATTTCCACTTGAAGAACTAATTGATTCATTGATCACATATGAAATGACGTGCAATGCACGTGAAGAACTTGAGAACCACCTTCCAAAGAACAGGAAGGATTTGGGACATAGAACATTTGAAGACCACTCGAGCATAAGCTCAAGTGATGGTGAACTTAAACTACAAATGAAACAAAAATTAAAAAGTAAAAAGAACGGAACTACTTGCTTTGAACGCAAGAAGAAGAACAAAAACTGGGATGAATCGAGCTCCTCCGAAGACGAGGAGAAAATCAACAAAGGCGAGGTGGCAAACTACGCCTTTACGCCTTTCGACGCTAAGGTAATCAAAATGCCTTTAATTTACTTCGAAATTACATGATGTTCTTCATGATGCATTTTTCTTTTTCTTTAAATTTTCTTGAAAATTATATTTTTAATAATTTAATAATGTAAATGCAAAAATATGAAATGATATGGTTGCTATTACTGATAATGATATGGTTGCTATTACTGATAATGATATGGTTGCTATTACTGATGTTGATATGGTTGCTATCACTGATGCTATGATTAGGCCGTACTTGCATCACCAAGAAATATATGATTGCTATCATTGCTATATGCCCTGTATCAAGATATCAAACAAAATCTTGCTTCACACTTTTACGCATTGATATCTTACCATATGATGAAATGCTACAATTGATGAACACTTGAAATGTAATCCTCTATCTTATTGATCTTTTAATAAATCTATGCTTGTCATACATGAATTTATTGAATGTAATTTTGAGGATGATTTCAGATTTGTCAAATGCTTGATTCGTATTTACGACATAAGATACACTTTAAATATGAAACATGCTTCAATCATGTTAAATGCTTCAATCATTTTCTATCTCTAGAGTTCTCGATTTTGATGAAATACAAGTGATAAATTCATTTATGATATCTTGTAAATCACTTGAATTATGAATGAGTTTTTTATGATGTGTTAAAAGAATCACTTAAAAAGAAAATGCTTTTCCCATCTTATCGAGATTAATGATTTCATGATATTGTGTGAATCTCGAAATTGATTTTGATGAAATAGTAATAACGTTATTCATGTTATGAATCTCAAAAATGATAATATGCTTCATGTGATAATATGAATACACGAAACACTTATGATATGATTTTTATACAATTCCGTCTATTCATAAAATATTTATCTCCTCATCCAATAACTTTTCTTGATATTCCTTATGAGATGAAATGAAATAATGCATGAAATACAAATGAGGAGTTATTGATCATGCATGGTAGGATATAATTTGACAAAATTGATACCATCATGATATGAAACATTTATGATTTACAATTATGCATGCAATACTTGTGCTTTCTAATTATGATGTGATGTATTGCATATGATGTAAATCATGATGAGTGCTAAGTTACACATTTTGAGAAGAAATTGCTATATTGAAACATTAATGTAATTATGAATGATGATATGATATTATGCATGTAATACTTCAACTTATGATAATGCAATGATAAAATATTCATGATGAAAAATTGTCTTGACATTCATAACTTGATTATTCATCCTTTGTCATGATTTTGAAATCGTTGTAAAAGGAAAAAGAACTACAAAACTGTATTCTTCCTTTCTTTTTTACAATGACAAAGGGGGAGATAGCTAGCTTGCACAAGTCAAGAAGATGCAAAAACTTGATTGCTAGCTTGCCTATCTTAAGTAGCAAAGATTGCTAACTTGCTTATTTCAAGAAGCAAAAGTTATCTTCTTGAACATCACCATCTTGAATATCTCAAGAAGCAAGACTTGCAACCTGCACATTACAATAGGAATCAATAATCATGAGCCTACACAAGAAAGTTATCTTGCATTTGCTTTCGAAGTTTTTGCTAACTTGTATATCGTAAAAAAATTGCTAGCTTGTAGTCTAAAGAGAAGCGAAAAGTTGCTATCTCAAAAGAAGCAAATGTGCTATCTTGCCTATCTCAAGAGGCAAAAATGCTAACTTGCACATCTAGCAAAACTTGACAAATTTGCATATCTCAAGAAGCAAGAGTTGCTTTCTTGAACATCTCTAAATTGCTAGCTTGCATGTTCTAAAAGTGCTATCTTGTATACTGTAGAACTTGCATATCTGAAACTTGATAGCCTGAATATTCTAAGCATGATGTAACACTTGCTAAATTTTTGGCTTCAAAACTGCATGATGATAAAACTTGATAATATGTTTTTCATGCAATAAGTTAAACCAATATCACAAACACTTGATTGTGATACTTCTCCTTTTTGTTGATGACAAAGGGGGAGAAGTATGTTGATGAAAGTATGTTGATGACATGACATGTTATGCATAAGTTTATGCATATGTTCATGTTGACGTGTTGCAAGTATTCATGATGAATATTACAATGACTTGAATTCAGTTTGAATTTAAGGTTCTATCAATATGGCATATTGATAGCGGGAGTTTGTTTAAACTCCGGGAGTTAAGTTTAACTCCGTCATCAAGTGGTTGTCATCATCAAAAAGGGGGAGATTGTTGAATCTCGTATTTTGATGATGAAACTACTTGATATATGTTTATGATTTAATATGCGTTTTGAGTGACGCAGGATGCTTTGATCAGGATGAGACAATTAAAGCAGGAACATCATGTTGTACCGGAGGAACATGTCAGAAGATTGGACGTCGGGCCGGTGGATCGGTCGACGTATCGACAGAAGGCTTCGGGCCGTGGACTCGGGCATCGGGCCAAGAAGAGCGGTTATTGTGCCAAGGATATCGGAGTTGCGGAGTCAACTGCCCGATTGGGCAATAGGCCGCAGGAGAGGACGATGCGCCGAAAAATCAGACGAAGCGTCGAGGGACCAATGACATGCCGGACAACTTGGTTAATTGCTTAGGATTAATTGTCTCGATCGAAGTTTTGTTTTAATTGTGCAGGATTAACTATGATAACGATGAAGACATAAAGCGAAACAAAGTGTCGGAGTCAAGCGTGAAGGATTTGTTGCGAGTTCGAGAGTTCGACGGAAGCCCGAAGGTTCGTCGGGAATGCTACCGGAACTAGCCGAGAATGAGTTGGGAGCTTGCCGAAGGGTTTTTCGGAAGCTCGCCGGAAGGTTCGTTGGGAGTTCGCGAAGCTCGCCAAGAAAGATCGGAGCTTGCCGAAGAAGCTCGTTGGAACTCGCTAAGAACAAATCGTGAAGTCTAGGAGCTTGCCAGGAGTCCGCATAATGGTTTCCGAGAGTTCATCGGAAGACCGCCGGAAGTTTGCCGGAAGCTCGCCAGAAGAAGTCTTGACTTGCGGACTTTGTAATAGCTTAGAAAATGTCTTTAAAATCATAGTTAGCACATTAATTAGGGTTAGGATTAGGTGTTAATCCTATAACCCAAGTAGGAGCCAATTAGGCCCAAGTTCGGACTGGTTTGGGCCAAGTTTGGAGCCAAACCAAGTGAGCTGAAATAGTGAAAGAGGTGGCACCGCCCCAGCCAGGAGGTGGCACCGCCTAGGCTAAGCCTCCCAACGAGACTGGGCGGTGCAACCTCCCCAGCCAGGAGGTGGCACCGCCTGAGCTCAGTCTTCGAGCAAGACTGGGCTGTGCAACCTCCCTAACAGAGAGGTGGCACCGCCTGAGCTCGGTCTTCGAGCTCTGGCAGAGAGGTGCAACCGCCTCAGTCAAGAGGTGGCACCGCCTGGGCTCACTCTTCGAGCTCTGCCAAGCGGTGCAACCTCTCCAGTCAGGAGGTGCAACCGCCTGATCCCGGAATTCCGGGATTTAATCGTTTTGAGCTCCAAATTTGAACTGGGTTGGGGCCTATAAATACCCCACCCATTCAGCACTGAAAGCACAGAACACACACTCAAAATCTTGCTATCTTTCTGTGTTTCTTAGAGCTCAAAACTGCTAGTTCTCCTCTTTCTATTCTTCAAGTTTGAGTTGTAAAGAGAGGAGAGAAAACTTCTGTAAGGGTTGTCTCCTAAGCCCGTCAAAAGGAGTGAATCTGTAAGAGGGTAGTTGGCCTTCGCCTATTGAAGGAAGGCTTCTAGTTGACGTCGGTGACCTCGTCGGTGGAGGAAGCCAAAAGTGGAGTAGGTCAAGACTGACCGAACCACTCTAAATCTCTGGTTTACGTTTATTTTGAGCACTTTATCATTACTGCAAACCTCCTACATAGCCACTGCTCTCTGCGCCTTTACGAACAAGTTTCTAAGTGCTGATCTTTCCGAATCTGCATTCAGACGTAAATCGGTGTTTTCATACGTTACAGTTTACGTTTACGTTTTGATTCTGCAAAACTGTGTTTTTGACGTAAACTGCGCAAACTGTGTTTAAACGTAAAACTGTGTTTTAGACATAAACTACTTTTAAACGTAAAACTACGTTTAGACGTAAAACTGCGTTTAGACGCAAACTGCGTTTAGACGTAAAACTGCATTTAGACGCAAACTGCGTTTAGACGTAAAACTACGTTTAGACGTAAAACTGTGTTTAGACGTAAAACTGTGTTTAGACGTAAAACTGCGTTTAGACGCAAACTGCACTGCGCTTAAACGCAATCTGATCTTAGACGGAAACTGCGCTTAGACGCAAACTACGCTTAGACGCAATCTGCATTTAGACGCAAACTGTGTTTAGACGTAAACTGTACTCAATCATAAGAAATCTTAGAATCAGCTTTTGCATCGAAACAGTTCTTATCGAACAAACGCAGCTTTCGATTTTAATCGCTGAAAGATTTCCGCTGCACTAATTCACCCCCCCCCTCTTAATGCTCTCGATCCTAACACCTGGAACCCCCCGGGTGGCACAGGACTAGATGGGGCTTTCGTATAGCAGGGAAGGTGCTGCCCATTGCTTCGCTCGCTGTCCGCCACTCACCGCTCGCTCGCGCTGCCAAAAATGGCCTATTTTAGCCCGTGTTTGGGTCGTTTTGGCCTGTTTTTGGGCCGTTCTTGCATGCCGCGGCGACCGCCATGAGCGGAGCAAAATGTCCGCCATCTCAGCACCCTGGAACCCACCGGGTGGCATAGGGCTGGATGGGGCTTTCATATAGCAGGGAAGGAGCTGCCTCTTGCTTTGCTCGCTGTCCGTCGCTCGCCGCTTGCTCGCGCAGCCAAAAATGTCCAGTTTTAGCCCTTTTTGGGTCGTTTTGGCCTGTTTTTGGGCTATTCTTTTGTGCCACAGTGACTGTTGTGAGCGGAGCAAAACGTCAGCCATCTCAGCACCCTGGAACCCCCCGGGTGGCACAGAGCTGGATGGGGCTTTCGTATAGCAGGGACGGTGCTGCCTCTCACTTCGCTCATTGTCCCTCGATCGTTCCTCGCTTGCGTAGCTAAATATAGCCAGTTTTGTCCCATTTTTAGCTGTTTTGGTCGGTTTTTGGGCTGTTCTTGCGTGCCGCAGTGACCGTCGTGAGCGGAGCAAAATGTTAGACATCTCAGCACCCTGGAACCCCCTGGGTGGCACAGGGTTGGATGGGGCATTCGTATAGCAGGGAAGGTGCTGCCTCTCGCTTCGCTCGTTGTCCACCGATCGTCGCTTGCTTGCGCAGCCAAAAATGTCCAGCTATGGCTCGTTTTTGGGCCGTTTTGGCCTGTTTTTGGTCTGTTCTTGCATGTCGCGGCAACCGTTGTGAGCGGAGTAAAACGTTAGCCATCTCCGCACCCTGGAACCCCCTGGGTGGCACAGGGCTGAATGGGGCTTTCGTATAGCAGGGACAGGGCTGCCTCTCACTTCGCTCGCTGTCCGCCGCTCGCCGCTCGCTTGCGCAGCCAAATATGGCCAGTTTTGGCCCTTTTTTGGGCTGCTTTGGCCTATTTTTGGGCTGTTCTTGCATTCCGCTGTGACCATCATGAGCGGAGCAAAATGTCAACCATCTCAGCACCCTGGAACTCCCCGGGTGGCACAAGGCTGGATGGGGCTTTCGTATAGCACAGACGGTGCTGCCTCTCGCTTCTCTCGTTGTCCGCCGCTCTCCGCTCGCTCGCGCAGCTAAAAATAGCCAGTTTTGGCTAGTTTTTGGGTCATTTTGGCCTGTTTTTGGGCTGTTCTTGCGTGTCACGGCGATTGTCGTGAGCGGAGCAAAACGTCAGCCATCTCAGCACTCTATAACCCCCCGGGTGGCACAGAGCTGGATGGGGCTTTCGTATAGCAGGGACGGTGCTGCCTCTCGCTTCGCTCGCTGTCCGCTACTCGCCAGTTGCTCGTGCAGCCAAAAATGTCTAGTTTTGGCCTATTTTTGGGCCGTTTTGGCCTATTTTTGGGCTGTTCTTGCGTGCCGAGGCGACCGTCGTGAGCGGAGCAAAACGTCAGCCGTATCCGCACCCTAGAACCCCCCGGGAGGTACAGGGCTGCATGGGGCTTTCGAATAGCAGGGAAGGTTCTGCCCCTTGCTTCGCTCGCTGTCCGTCGCTCGCACAGCAAAAAATGGCCAGTTTTGGCCCCTTTTTGGGTTGTTTTGGCCTGTTTTTGGGTCGTTCTTGCGTGCCACGGCGACCGCCATGAGCGGAGCAAAACGTCAAGCATCTCAGCACCCTGGAACCCCTCGGGTGGCACAAGGCTGGATGGGGCTTTCGTATAGCAGGGAAGGTGCTGCCTCTCACTTCGCTCGCTGTCCGTCGCTCGCCGCTTGCTTACGTAGCCAAAAATGTCCAGTTTTGGGCCCTTTTTGGGCTATTCTTGCGTGCCTCGATGACCGTGGTGGCACAGGGCTGGATGGGGCTTTCGTATAGCTGGGACGGTGCTGCCTCTCGCTTCGCTCGCTGTCCGCAACTTGCCGCTCGCTTGCGCAGCCAAAAATGGCCTGTTTTGGCTTATTTTTTGGGCCATTTTGGCCTGTTTCTAGGCCTGTAGAGGACGTGCTACCTGGTTGATCCTACCAGTAGTCATATGCTAGTCTCAAATATTAAGCCATGCATGTGTAAATATGAACTATTTCAGACTGTGAAACTGCGAATGGCTTATTAAATCAATTATAGTTTGTTTGATGGTACGTGCTACTCGGATAACCGTAGTAATTCTAGAGCTAATACGTGCAACAAACCTCGACTTCCAAAAGGGATGCATTTATTAGATTAAAGGTTGACGCGGGCTTTACTCGCTGCTCCGATGATTCATGATAACTCGACGGATCGCACAGCCCTCGTGCCGGCGATGCATCATTCAAATTTCTGCCCTATCAAATTTCGATGGTAGGATAGGGGCCTACCATGGTGGTGACTGGTGACGGAGAATTAGGGTTTGATTCCGGAGAGGGAGCCTGAGAAACGACTACCACATCCAAGGAAGGCAACAAGCGTGCAAATTACCCAATCCTGACACGGGGAGGTAGTGACAATAAATAACAATACCGGGCTCTTCGAGTCTGGTAATTGGAATGAGTACAATCTAAATCCCTTAACGAGGATCCATTAGAGGGCAAGTATGGTTCCAGCAGCCGCGGTAATTCCAGCTCCAATAGCGTATATTTAAGTTGTTGCAGTTATAAAGCTTGTAGTTGGACTTTGGGACGGGTCGGTCGGTCCGCCTCACGGTGTGCACCGGTCGTCCCATCCCTTCTGTCGGCGATGCGTGCCTGGCCTTAACTGGCCTGGTCGTGCCTCTGGCGCTGTTACTTTGAAGAAATTAGAGTGCTCAAAGCAAGCCTATGCTCTGGATACATTAGCGTGGGATAACATCATAGGATTTCAGTCCTATTGTGTTGGCCTTCGGGATCGGAGTAATTATTAAGAGGGACAGTCAGGGGCATTCGTATTTCATAGTCAGAGGTGAAATTCTTTGATTTATGAAGGACGAACCACTACGAAAGCATTTGCTAAGGATGTTTTCATTAATCAAGAATGAAAGTTGGGGGCTCGAAGACGATCAGATACCGTCCTAGTCTCAACCATAAACGATGCCGACTAGGGATCGGCGGATGTTGTTGCTCTTAGGACTCCGCCGACACCTTATGAGAAATCAAAGTCTTTAAGTTCCAGGGGGAGTATGGTTGCAAGGCTGAAACTTAAAGGAATTGACGGAAGGGCTGTTAGGATCAAGAGCACTAAGAGGTGGAGGGTGAATTAGTGCACCAGAAAACTTTCGACGATTAAAACTGCATTCGTACGTTGAAATCCGATTCCAACGTCAAAGTCGTTTCATGCAGATAATAACTTTGAAAGCTTACATAAATGTATTTGAAGTAAAGTAAGGCAGGAAGTTTGCAGTTAAGATAGAAATCGGAATGTAAGCGCAAACTGAAATATGATATTCGTACGATAAAACTGATTTCCGACGTAAAACTGTTTTCAGAAACTTAACTTGAAAGTGAGTTCGTAAAAGAGCAGAAGGTAGTAAGCTATTGAGGAGGATTGCAGTAAAGATAAAATGCTCAAAGTAAATGTAAACTGAGATTTAGAGTAGTTCGATCAATCTTGACCTACATCCACTTTTGGCTTCCTCCACCAATGAGGTCATCGACGTCCACTAGAGGCCTTCCTTCAATAGGCGAAGGCCAACCACCTTTTACAGTTTCACTCCTTTTGACGAGCTTAGGAGACAACCCTTACAAACTTTTCTCTCCTCTTTTGAAAGATCAAAACTTGGTAAAAGAGGGAGGAGAACTTCTAGCCTTTACAACACTTTTGAGCTCTAAAAATCACAGAGTAAGATTGGATTTTTGGTGCCCTTTCATGCAGGAAAGGGTGGGGTATATATAGGCCCCAAACTAGTTTGAATTTGGAGCTCAAAAATATCTTTTCCCAGATTTCCGGGGTCTTGGCGGTACCACCTCCTGACTGGGGCGGTACAACCGCCTAGCAGCTCGAAGACTGAGCTTCTAGGCGGTGCCACTGCCTGACAGGGGCGGTTGCACCGCCTAGTGTCACTCGGAGACTGAGCCCTAGCGGTGCCACCGCCTGCCTAGGGCAGTTGCACTGCCTAGTCTCGCTCGTAGACTAAGCCCTAGCGGTGCCACTGCCTGTCAGGGGTGATTGCACTACCTAGTCTCGCTCGGAGACTGAGCCCAAGCGGTGCCACCGTCTGCCTAGGGCGGTTGCACCGCCCAGCTTTCCTGGGAGACCCTCTCCTAGGCGGTGCCACCACCTAGTAGGAATTCTGGTCCGAATGGGTTGATCCATTTGGCCCAATTTGGGTCTGTCAAGGGCCCAATTGCCCCTAGATTAAGTTAATGGGATCACCTCCCATTCCTAACTTAATTTACATGCTAACTATGACAATTCTTAAGACATTTACTACAGCTTGCTCCGGTGCGTCAATCGCTTCTTCCGCGAGCTTCCGACGAACTTCCAACGAACATCCAATGAACCTTCGGCGATGCTCCGATGGACTTCCGGCAAACTCCTGGACTTGCGACGATCACATAGCGAGTTTACGATGAGCTTCTTTTGGAAAGCTCTTGGACTTCTCGGATTTGTTCCCGTAGAACCTCCGACGACCATCCGGACTTCCGTCGAGCTCTCGAACTCCCAACGTGATCATAGTCTTTGACTCCGGCTCTACTCCTGCTGCATGTCTTACTTTCATCGTAGTTAATCCTGTACACTTATCTCAACATATGGATTAGATAACAAATGACAATTGACTTCATCATCAAAATCTGAGATACAACAATCTCCCCCTTTTTTATGATGACAATCAATCGATAACGGTGTTAACCTTAAATCCCCCTATCTATATGCCATAATTGAGATAAGTCATTCTTGAATTCAAGGCCTTTGAAATCAATAGACTTATTGATAAGTTAAGAACTCTTAACCTTATCTCTTAACCATATCAAATACTCCCATAATGATTCCTATCATGATGTATCTTACTGAAAATGATGTCAAGACTTGACATCCATTCTCAAGTTTTACATTTCAAATATGAATGATTGTAGCAGTTCAACATAAGATATCAACATGTAAAATTACGATGCAAGTTCTTGATATCTTAATATGATGCAAACATGGCATAATACAAATAAGGCAATCATAGTTATCATCGATTCATATATTTTCGATGATGCAAGCATGGCATAATCATAGCATCAATTCATATATCTCTCTCCCTTTGTCATCAACAAAAAGGAAAACGATATAAACAATTTTTAAGCATAAGATATGAATGATTGTAGCAGTTCAACATAAGATATCAACATGTAAAATTATGATGCAAGTTCTTGATATCTTAATATAATATAAATATGGCAATCATAGTTATCATCGATTCATATATTTTCAATGATGCAAGCATGGCATAATCATAGCATCAATTAATATATCTCTCCCCCTTTGTCATCAACAAAAAGGAAAGCGATATAAACAATTTTTAAGCATAAGTGCGGTTTTATTCATCCCATAACTAGGTTCATGTCATTTTCCAACAATGAGTGATAGGATACCAATTATGCAAACATCTCAAGGAAAACATGACATGGAGATAGCTTTTAATACTTCTTCCTTTTCATTTGTTATTATCTTTTTGCATGAAGGAGGAAGGCTATTTGTGATACCAGCTATTTGTGAGTTTACTTTGAATGAAGTTAAAATCGATAAGAGATTAAATCATATTCCATTTTTACAAGGATCAATATATGTATGTGAAACAAATCCTTACAAGTAAAAACACTATCATCCATATTTCAAAACAAAAATTACACGCAGGAATCATTTTATCAAATTCATTTATCAAAAATTATTTTTCACATGATAAGTGTATGAGAGATGTTTTTGCTAGTCGATTCCATATGTCAAAAATCAATGATGAGAATTAAACTCGATATACATATGCTTATTAAGTTCGGAAAAGGATAATGTATCGAGAAAATTCGATTGTTAGGATACCACTAGTTAAGAGAATCCGAAAATGAAATTAACACTTTCATGCATTCGGACAAGACTATATACTATAGATTTTCAAATACAATCATGAAGACAAAACATGCTCATTGTTATGGAAATTTTTGTATCCATAATTTCCAACATGTAATTTTAGGCATGTAATGGCAATCAAGTGATTTGATCATTCAATCAATAAAGTCCGAAAAATGATTTTAACAAGTTTATGCATTCGGACACATTAACATTCCTAATTCTCTTCTAATGAAATCAAATTGTTCTTCCTTAGAGGTTTTGTAAAAATATCAACTAGTTGATGTTTAGTATTATGGCAATACATCAACATCATGGTAATATTATGTCACATTAACATCATGGAAGTGAAACATCAATTTCATGGCTATATTACTTTCTCAGATTACATTTATCATGGAAACCGTGACACAAGGTTTTCAAAGTCGGCATTATAGAAACATTTAATTTAACATAAAATCCGACAATGAGTAACGAGATTGAGCAACGTAACCCTGCATATTCTCACCAATTAATACATCAAGTAACTGTTAGGATCGGAGCGGCACTAAGAGGGGGGGGTGAATTAGTGCAGCAGATTAAAACGATGATTTCGACAAAACTTTCGTACGAAAAGAACGAAACTTGAAAAGCTTAACTTGAAGGCGTATTCTTAAAGTTGTGCAGCAAAGGTAATAAGGAACTAAAGCATGTAAGAAGGTTTGCAATAATGTAAATGGCAATAATGAAATGCAAACCAAGGATGACGTCGATTTTATAGTGGTTCGGTCAAATGACCTACTCCACTTGCGAGGCCCCTATTCGATGAGGCTCCCACCTTCCACTAGCAAATCTCTTGAAATGGAAGGGTAAATACCCCTCTTACAACCTTTTACAAGCAGTTCAACCTCTTACAAAATTTCAGCAAGAAAGAATGAGGAGAACTATCTAACAAAATGAAAACAAGACTTGCTAAGACTTTCTAAGACTTTTTTTCTCAATCAAATTGCTTCTCAAAAGTTGTCATCTCAGCTGAGATTTGAGGGGTATTTATAGGCCTCAAGAGGATTCAAATTTGGGCTCCAAATTTGAATTCTCGTGGAGTTCCCGATGCTGGCGGTGCTACCGCCTTTCAGTGGCGGTTCCACCGCCTGTCAGTGTCAGGCGCTGACAGTGCTGGGCGGTGCCACCGCCCAGCTCAAGCGGTGCCACCGCCTGGCTCTGGGCACTGGGCGATGCCACCGCCCAGACCAGGCGGTGCCACCGCCCAGCTCTCGGGTGCTGGGCGGTGCAACCGCCCAGTCTGGCAACGCCACCGCCAGACTCTTTGGTTGACTGGTTGGGCTTCAAACTTAGCCCAAACCAAGTCTAATTTTAGGCCCAGTTGGCCCCTAACCAGGATATAGGATTATCTCTTAATCCTAATCCTAATTACAAGTTAACTACATAATAAAAAAAAAAACACCTCCTAAACAAGTTTTTCAACCGCGAACGTCGAGTCTTGTTCCGGCGAGCTTTCCGACGAACTTTGTCCGACGGGCTCCAAGCACGCTCCCGAACTTGTGATGACTTTAATGAGTAGCCGAGCCTTCTCGTTGATCTCCGTGAACCTCCGACGATCTCTTCGGCGAACTTCCGAAAATTCCGATAGGTTTCCGATTTCTTCTCGGTTGGTTCCGGCAGCATCTCCGACGATTCTTCAAACTCTTAAACGTCCATCGAACTTAACTCCGGTATACTTGCTTTGTGTTTTCTAGTTTATCATAGTTAACCCTGCACACTTAACTCAATAATATGGATTAGATCAAATAACCCATCAATTGATTTTATCATCAAAATCCGAGATTCAACAATCTCCCCCTTTTTTATGATGACAATCAATTGATGACGGAGTTAAACATAACTCCCCCTATCTATATGCCATATTATAAGAAGTTAAAAAATAAACACTTGAATTTCATCCCATTGAATTCAAACATGAACCGATAAGTTCTAACCGTAGAACTTATCACTATTCTCATTAAGCATAATGTAAATACGAAACTTCGATAAAAAAAAATTTTCAAGTCGAATGAAGATTTTTATCATGAATTTAATGATATGTTTGACATGCTTTCAATATGATTATGTGATCTTGCGAATTTCTCAAAGATTATGTAAGGCACATAAGACATTCATATCACACTAGCTTATATAAGTCATCACTTTTCTCCCCCTTTGTCATCAACAAAAAGGAATACGATTTTATAGAAAAATTTAGCATTCATTTTATCAAACCTCTTCTTTCTATACAAGCCCATGGTAATTCGAAACTCATCATGCATTCACCAAAATCCAGCATTCATTAATACTTATCCAGAATTCAGCTTAAAAAGAGAAATCAGCATTCAACCAAAAGCATATATCCAGAATTTTAAATACAAAACAGAAGTTCAGGTTTTGTTCAAAAGACGACCAGTTTGGAGCATGAGATGAAGAGCAGAATAAAAAGATACATCAATCCGTAGGAGGTAATCCATAGTGCTAATATATAACATCTATTTTTTGATTTAGCTATCGTAGTTCCTTTAAAATTTCCATTTGCTGGAGTTGAATTTGTTCCTACTGCGATTTGAGTTGGTCTTGTTGGAATTTGATCTTATGGATTGTATTTGAGATGATGGAGAGTTTGGACCCTCAAGATTCCTTCTCCAAGGTTTGTAGAAGGCAGAATGAGAGATTAAGAGAATTTGAGAGAGCTGGAGGAAGATATCCACGGGTTGGGGGCGGTGTCACTGCCGGCCCTAACCTTCTCGGGTTATAAAGGGCTCTCGGGCGGTGCCACCGCCTGAACAAGCGGTGCCATCGCCTGGCGCCCGAGCGCTCAGGCGGTGCTACCGCCGATTCTGGCGGTGCCACCGCTGGCTGGCCGTGAAAGAGGAAAGAAAACTTTTCTTCCCCATTTCTTGATTTCCAGAGGTTTTTTTTTTTTTTTTTTTGACGCAAGGAAAGGTTGAGACATTGAGTTGTAGTTTTAATATCTCATTTGGAATCGAAAGAGGAAGATGAAATCAAATTCACAAACGAACGGAATAGGAATAAGACATTCTTTGTAAAATCCTTTCAAAAGTCTTACTCCAAGGGACAATTTAACATGCCTAGTTCCCTTCTAATAAATTCAAATTGATCTTCATTTAAGGCTTTTGTAAAAATATCTGCTAATTGATGCTTTATGTCAATGAATTCTAGAATAACATCATTGTTAAGGACATGATCGCGTATGAAATGATGCCTAACGTCAATGTGTTTAGTTCTAGAGTGCTGAATTGGATTCTTAGTAAGACATATGGCACTAGTATTATCACATTTTATGGGAATGTTTTTAAAGTGAATTCCGTAGTCTTCTAATGTATTTCTCATCCAAACAACTTGGGCACAGCATGCACTTGCAGCAATGTATTCGGCTTCTGCCGTAGATAGTGCAACTGAATTTTGTTTCTTGGAAGTCCAAGAAACAAGGGCATGTCCTAAAAATTGGCATGTTCCGGATGTACTTTTTCTATCTATCCTGCATCCGCCAAAATTGGCATCCATATAAGCTATTAAATCAAAATTTTCAGATTTTGGATACCACAATCCTAAATTTGGAGTTCCTTTAAGATACCTAAATATTCTTTTAACACTTTTGAGATGAGATAATTTAGGATTAGATTGAAACCTAGCGCAAAGTCCTACACTAAACATAATATCCGGTCTAGTCGCGGTGAGGTAGAGTAGGCTACCTATCATTCCCCTATATGTTTTTTGATCGAAATGTTCACTATTTTCATCCATATCTAACTTAGTTGCAGTACTCATAGGAGTGTTTATTGCTTTTGAATTATCCATGTTAAATCGTTTTAACAATTCTAATGTGTATTTAGATTAGTTAAGAAATATACCATCCTTAAGTTGTTTGATTTGTAATCCTAAAAAGAAAGTTAATTCACCCATTAAACTCATTTCAAATTCATGACTCATAGATTTGGCAAATGATTCACATAGTGATTCATCCGAAGAGCCAAAAATGATATCGTCAACATAAATTTGCACAATAAGAAAATTCTTTTCAAAATGTTTAATAAACAATGTAGTATCAACCTTGCCTTTGGTAAAATTATTTAAAATAAGAAAGGAACTAAGCCTTTCATACCAAGCTCTAGGGGCTTGTTTCAAGCCATAGAGAGCCTTAGTCAATTTGAATACATGATTAGGAAGAAGAGAATTTTCAAATCTGGGAGGTTGTTCGACATATTCTTCTTCGGAAATAAAACCATTTAAGAAGGCACTTTTGACATCCATTTGAAATAGTTTAAAATTATAACTACTAGCATAGGCAAGGAGCATCCTTATGGCTTCTAATCGAGCCACGGGAGCGAAGGTTTCTTCGTAATCGACACCTTCTTCTTGATTAAAACCTTTGGCCACTAATCTAGCCTTGTTTCTAACCACGATACCATTTTCGTCTTGCTTGTTTCTAAAGACCCATTTAGTACCAATGACTAAATGGTCACTAGGTCTAGGAACAAGCTCCCATACCTTGTTCCTCTCAAATTGATTCAATTCCTCTTGCATTGCAATAACCCAAAAATCATCTTTTATGGCCTCGTCAATGCATTTAGGTTCGATTTGAGAAAGGAAGGCGGCATTAGCACAAAAATTCTTGAAAGAGGAATGAGTTTGAACCCCTTTAGATGTATCCCCTAAAATTAGCTCCTTTGGATGAGCATCTATATACTTCCATTCCTTAGGAAAGGAAATTTCGGAAGAAGGTGCATCCAAGTTGCTATTTTGAGGAGGGGGTTCATTCAAATTCAAATTATCAAAACCAAGATCATCATCAAAATCATTTTTCTTTAAATTTGAAACTTCATTAAAAACTACATGAATAGACTCTTCAATTACTAAAGTTCTTTTATTAAAAACCCGAAAAGCTTTAGAAACGGAAGAGTAACCAAGAAAGATGCCTTCATCGGATTTAGCATCAAATTTTCCTAAGGCATCCCTTTCATTTAAAATAAAGCATTTACAACCGAAAACTTTAAAATAGGAGATGTTTGGTTTTTTGTTATTCCATAATTCATAGGGAGTTTTTGATAAGGATGGTCTTATTAGGACTCTATTCATGATGTAGCAAGTCGTATTTACGGCTTCGGCCCAAAAGTACTTAGGTAAACTATGTTCATTCAACATAGTTCTTGCCATTTCTTGTAGGTTTCTATTTTTTCTTTCAACTACTCCATTTTGTTGGGGATTTCTTGGAGTGGAGAAGTTGTGATTGTATCCATTAACTTCACAAAAATTTTGAAAGTCATGGTTTTGAAATTCGCCACCATGATCACTCCGGATTGATGAAATCATGAAACCTTTTGCGTTTTGAGTGAGTTTACAAAATTTAGAGAAGCACTTGAAACAATCACTTTTGTGAGTTAAGAAATAGGTCCAAGTGTATCTAGAGTAGTCATCCACAATCACAAAAGCATATTTGCTTCCACCTAGACTTGTCGTATCAATTGGTCCAAATAAGTCCAAATGGATCAATTGTAATGGTCTAGTGGTGCTAATTTGATTTTTTGGTTTGAAGCTTGTTTTTATTTGTTTCCCTAGTTGACATGCATCGCATACCTTATCCTTAATAAACGTCATATTCGGAATCCCTCGGACTAATTCTTGAGATGAGATTTTAGATATTGTTTTCATGCTTGCATGGCCTAATCTCCTATGCCAAAGCCAAGCATCATCATTTACGGCGGAGAAACAGATTTCATTTCTTAGTTCATCAAGATTGATGGTATAGACATTATTTTGTTTTAAAGCAATCATAGTCATGTTAAGATTTGGTTTTTCAATAATGCACATATTTGATTCAAATCTAACGATATATCTTTTATCGCATAATTGACTAATGCTCAATAGATTATGTTTCAATCCATCAACTAGTAACACATCATCAATGGAAAAACTTGATTTGTTACCTATGGTTCCCTTGCCAATGATTTTGCCTTTGTTATTGTCTCCGAAGGTGACATAGCCTTCGTCCATGCTAGTGAGCTTGGAGAATTGAGATGGATCTCCAGTCATATGCCTTGAGCATCCACTATCAAGATACCATCTCTTGCTCCTAGCATGTGATGGTGTATGTTTCTACAAGAAGGAATTATTTTTAGGTACCCATTTACTTTTGGGTGCCTCAAAAACTAATCTAACTTGTTTATCATGTTGCATAGACTTGATCATGGTTCCTTTAGGAACCCAAATCAATTTGTTCGGACTAATTTTCTTGAATGGACATTGGTAAGTTATATGTCCATATTTGCAACAAAAGTTGCAATTGCTTTGGTGTTGAACATGTAAGATAGGACCTTTAATAAAGGTGGTTGGATTTTGGTGAGTACTTCTCACAAATCCTATTCCACTCCTTTTGGGAACGTGACCCTTATTTGTAAGGATCATGTTTAAGGACTTGCTACCGACCTCGAATTTCTTCAATGTATCTTTAAGTACCAAGTTCTCAATTTGGAGAGTTTCTAGATCATGACATTTAGTACATGGAGCTATACTATCATGATATTCAGTTTTTAATTTATCAAGATCACAAGTAAGGCTATCATGCTCCTTTTTTAGCATTTTGTACTTTCTACTAATTGTCTTACATTCATCAAATAACTCATGGAAGACATTTAATAATTCATGATAAGGTAAATCTGCATTAATTAAATCCGTTACCTCTTCTTCGAAAGCCATTAGGGCGTAGTGAGCAACTTGCTCGGTGTTGGACTCCTCTTCTTCGGACGTGCTTGAATCATCCCATGTTGCCTTGAGCGCCTTCTTCTTTGATGCTTTCTTTTTGGCTTGTGGATAATCGTTCTTGTAGTGTCCCGGTTTCTTGCACTCATAGCAAATTACTTGGTCCTTCTTGTGTTCGAATTTATTTTTTGTATTATTTTTAAATTTGTTCTTTCTTAAATATTTTTTAAATTTTTGAGTCAAAAGTGCAATGTCATTGTCACTGTCCTCATCACTTGATGTTCCTTTCAAGTGGTCTTCTTGTGATATGAGTGTCATATCCTTCCTGTTCTTTGGAAGGGGGTTCTCAAGCTCGTCATGAGCTTGACATGTCATTTCGTAGGTCATTAGAAACCCAATGAGTTCTTCAAGAGGGAATGTTTTAAGGTCTTTGGCCTCTTCAATGGCCGTAACTTTTGGATCCCAACTTTTAGGGAGGGATCTTAAGATTTTAGTTACTAGTTCAAAGTTAGTAAAATCTTTACCAAGAGCTTTGAGTCCATTGATGACATCCGTAAACCGGGTGTACATGTCTCCGATGGACTCACTTGGTTTCATTCGGAAAAGTTCGTAAGA
Organism: Musa acuminata AAA Group; assembly: GCF_036884655.1. Lineage (NCBI taxonomy): Eukaryota > Viridiplantae > Streptophyta > Magnoliopsida > Zingiberales > Musaceae > Musa > Musa acuminata. The sequence goes on along the minus strand of NC_088338.1, from coordinate 29,151,149 downwards.
GTGCACAAGAATGTTGATTTTGGACTCTTTCACTCGGCTAGTGCCTTCATGAGTGACCTCAAGAGTTCTCCAAATATCAAAAGCCGAATCACAAATTGAAACACGATTAAATTCATTTTTGTCTAGTGCACAAAACAAGGCATTCATAGCCTTTGCATTTAAAGCAAAAACCTTCTTCTCCGATTCATTCCATTCGCTCATCGGAAGAGAAGATTTTTGAAATCCGTTTTCAACAATAGTCCAAAGCTCGAAATCCATAGAAATGAGGAAGATCCTCATCCGAGTCTTCCAATACGTGTAATCCGACCCATTAAACATAGGTGGACGTGTGATAGAGTGTCCCTCATGCATGCCGAAGTAAGCCATCTCTCTTAGGTATTAAACCAAATATGAGAGTGAGCCTTGCTCTGATACCAATTGTTAGGATCGGAGCGGCACTAAGAGGGGGGGGTGAATTAGTGCAGCGGATTAAAACGTTGATTTCGACAAAACTTTCGTACGAAAAGAACGAAACTTGAAAAGCTTAACTTGAAGGCGTATTCTTAAAGTTGTGCAGCAAAGGTAATAAGGAACTAAAGCATGTAAGAAGGTTTGCAATAATGTAAATGGCAATAATGAAATGCAAACCAAGGATGACGCCGATTTTAGAGTGGTTCGGTCAAATGACCTACTCCACTTGCGAGGCCCCTCTTCGATAAGGCTCCCATCTTCCACTAGCAAATCTCTTGAAATGGAAGGGTAAATACCCCTCTTACAACCTTTTACAAGCAGTTCAACCTCTTACAAAATTTCAGCAAGAAAGAATGAGGAGAACTCTCTAACAAAATGAAAACAAGACTTGCGAAGACTTTTTTTCTCAATCAAATTGCTTCTCAAAAGTTGTCATCTCAGTTGAGATTTGAGGGGTATTTATAGGCCTCAAGAGGATTCAAATTTGGGCTCCAAATTTGAATTCTCGTCGAGTTCCCGATGCTGGCGATGCTACCGCCTGTCAGTGTCAGGCGCTGACAGTGTTGGGCGGTGCCACCGCCTGGCTCTCGGGCACTGGGCGGTGCCACCGCCCAGACCAGGTGGTGCCACCGCCTAGCTCTCGGGTGCTGGGCAGTGCAACCGCCCAATCTGGCAGCGCCACCGCCAGACTCTTTGGTTGACTGGTTGGGCTTCAAACTTAGCCCAAACCAAGTCTAATTTTATGCCCAGTTGGCCCCTAACCAGGATATAGGATTATCTCTGAATCCTAATCCTAATTACATGTTAACTACATAACAAAAAAAAAAAAAACCTCCTAAACAAGTTTTTCAACCGCGAACGTCGAGTCTTGTTCCGGCGAGCTTTCCGACGAACTTCTTCCGACGGGCTCCAAGCACGCTCCCGAACTTATGATGACTTTAATGAGTAGCCGAGCCTTCTCGTTGATCTCCATGAACCTCCGACGATCTCTTCAGCGAACTTCCGAAAATTCTGACAGGTTCCCGATTTCTTCTCGGTTGGTTCCGGCAGCATCTCCGACGATTCTTCAACTCTTAAACGTCCATCGAACTTGACTCCGGTATACTTGCTTTGTGTTTTATGGTTTATCGTAGTTAACCCTGCACACTTAACTTAATAATATGGATTAGATCAAATAACCCATCAATTGATTTTATCATCAAAATCCGAGATTCAACAGTAACCATATCGAAGATTAGTAGTCATCAAGGCATTGTGATCAAGGTGAGTAACATAAAGAGTTTACAACAACGTAATTGTTACAACAAGAGGTGATTGTGTCTACATATACAAGCTTATTCAGGAGGTGGAAAATTAAAGTGCCTAAATAAAGAGTCAAATTGTCGATGAATTTGCTGCAGTTCAGATAGGATTTGATCTTGTCAATGTTCAAACCGATCTTATCTTTATTCAATTCGGTCCATCCGAATTCCAATGTCTTCGATAGATGATGCAGGAGCTCGCTCAAATGGATTTGTTTCCTCAAAGGGACAGATCGGAGGAGATTGAGTACCCATAAAGACTGGTGTTTCAGGTTTTGGTTCAGGTTGAGGGGGATCAGTTCTTCTAGGCATTCTAACCCAATTACCGTTTCTATAAAAACATCTCAATCGGTGAAGTAGATTTTTATTTATTATGCTAAACCTGTCTACTTTCATCACTTCTTCGTCGGGTGGTATTCTAGTGATTATACCACCATATGGAAGCATCATGTCTTTCTTAGATAGTTCTATCATATTTTGTTGGATAAGGTAACCAAAACATATGTTATGTCCTTTTATGATCCAATACATGGTTCCTAATTCCATTTGACTTACTTCATCATGATGGTATTGTTTAGGAAGAATGATGCTAGTTATGATATGATGAAGTACCTCAGTGTTTAGTGGTAGTAGATGTTCATAGCTTTTAGGAACTATCACTAAGTTGGGATTATCGAAAATTGTTCCTAAGGCTTCAACATATGTTGTCCCAACTGTTTCATTATCCCACGATCCTTTAAAATAAAGACCTATTTTTTACAGGAATGCCTATCATGTCGTAAATGAATCTATCCGTAAAGGAGATGTGTTGTCCTAGGAGATAGGTAGACATTCTTTTTTCTTCATCTACTTGTAGATTGTTGTAAAACAATCTAACAAGTCTTGGATAGATGGGTTCACTAATTTGTAAAATTGGGAGTAGATCTAAGTTTGCAAACTATTAGATTGTCTCTAAGTCTCTTAGTACATCTAGATCTACATGTTTTCCCTTATTTACACTTCTAAATTCGAAGGAAAAACATTTTTCAGCATGATATTTTGAATCGAAAAGGGTAAGATCAAAGTCTTCTTCTAATCTCCTCTTCCCTTTGTCCCTAGAGGATCTTCTATGGCCCATAACTACAACTATTTAAGAAGATAGTAATGAGCAAGAGTAAATGACTCAAAAATAGAATTTAAAGGGTTCTTAGAGAATACCTTAAGTGAGATCCTTAAGAGAAAGAGAGATTGTTGATCTTTTGCTTTGAAATTAGGAGTATTTGGGAGAAATGAAGGTGGAGAAGCTTTGGTGGTGTAAAGAGGGGAAGGGAGTAAGTTGGGGTCGGTTCCACCGCCGGCCCTAGCTCGGTTTAAAAGGGGGCAAGATTGCGAGCGGTTGCACTGCTGGCTGGGGCGGTGCAACCGCTTGCAACGCGTGACAGCCAGCGGTGCTACCGCTAGCTGGGCGGTGCCACTGCCTACAGGCAGCAAGCACTTGTTTGGGGGCTGTATGGACTGATTTGGATGTTTTCAACTTGAGGAGAGGTTTCATTTGTGGAGCAATCAACTTTACTTTCATAATTACGTAAGAGTTTCCATTTCAAGATGAGAAATTTCGTACGTTCAAAATAGATCTTGTGACGCGCATATTCTACTTTAAATGTTGTACACAATTTTAGACATGTTCATGACTTATTATCCATGTTGGTAAGCTTTGCAAGTTTATGACAAACTTTGCTTGCAAGACGTAAGTTAATGATATAGTTAGATCCGAAGAAGAAATCAATTCGATGAGTTCAGAAATCTGGAGGGTATGTGAAGGGAGAATTATGAGTTTCAAAATCCGAGGGATTAAACAGGATTGTATTCGTATCACTCTGCAATAATAATTTTCTAATCCTCTGCATTACGTGTTCTTGCTCCTAGCTTTTGATGGTGTATGTTTCTACAAGAAAGGGTGATTTTTAGGTACCCATTTACTTTTGGGTGCCTCAAAAACTAATCTACATTATTTATTATGTTACATAGAGTTTATTATGGTTTCTTTAGGAACCCAAATCAGTTTGTTCAGACTAATTTTCTTCAATGGACAATGATACGTTTTTTGTCCATGTTTGCAACAAAAGTTACATTTGCTTTGGTGTTGAACATATAAGATAGGGACTTTTATGAAGGTGGTTGGATTTTGGTGAGGACTTCTCACAAATCCGATTCTACTTCTTTTGGGAACGTGACCCTTGTTTGCAAGGTGTCCTTAAGTAGCAAGGTGTCCTTTTGGAGAGTTTCTAGATCATGGTATTTTTCACATTGAGCTAAACTATCGTGATATTTAGTTTTTAATTTATCAAAATTGCTATTAAAACTATCATGCTTATGTTTTAGCAATTTATATTTTCTATTAATTGTTTTGCATTCATCAAATAAGTAATGGAAGGCATTTAATAATTCATCAAATGATAAATCTGCATCAATTAAATTTGTTACCTCTTCTCCGATGGCCATTAAGGCGTAATGAGCAACTTGCTCGGTGTTGGACTCCTCTTCTTCGGATGCGCTCGAGTCATCACATGTTGCTTTGAGCACTTTCTTCTTTGATGTTCTCTTCTTGGCTTTGGGGACAATCACTTTTGTATGCTTTTTGCATTCATAACAAATAACTTGGTCCTTTTTGGGTTCAAGTTTATTTTTTGTGTCACTTTCAAACTTGTTTCTTTTAATGAGTTTTTTGAATTTCCTTGTTAGAAGTGCCAAGTCATCCTCACAGTTCTCCTCACTTGAGTTTTCTCTCAAGTGGTCATCTAAAGTTCTATGTGCCATATCCTTCATATTCTTTGGAAGGATGTCTTCTTGCTCTTCATGAGCCTTGCAAGTCATTTCATAGGTCATTAATGACCCGATTAGTTCTTCAAGAGGGAAGTGTTAGGACTCTAGTTAGGAGAGTCTAAATTGAGAGGGACATTCATGTAAAACTGTTAGGACTTTAGCTAGGAGAGTCCTAATTGAGAGGGACATTCTGTTAGGACTCTAGCTAGGAGAGTCCTAATTGAGAGGGACATTCTGTTAGGACTTTAGCTAGGAGAGTCCTAATTGAGAGGGACATTCTGTTAGGACTCTAGCTAGGAGAGTCCTAATTGAGAGGGACATTCTGTTAGGACTCTAGTTAGGAGAGTCCTAATTGAGAGGGACATTCATGTAGGAGGTTTTTTCTTAGAGAAGAATTAGGAGTTGTAAGGGAATAGGAGTCTTGAGTAGGAGTCCTATTAGGAGTTGATTAGAAGTAAGAGTCTTAAGTAGGAGTCCTATTAGGAGTTAGGATTTAGAAGCCCTATAAATAGCCATGTATTCCTCCTCTTTTGATAAGCAATAGATAAATATTTTCTGCAGCCTTTGAGCAGCAACTTGGAGGGAGGAACCCCTATAGAGTTCCAAGGAGGCCGATCCCCTAAAGAGATCAACCCCAAGTTTAGAATCTGCAAGGGTTCTAACACCTGGTATCAGAGCAGTGTTCTTGGCATCTCGCTGCCCTTCCACAGCCATCCATCAACCCTCCACAACCGTCCAAAGCAATTCCCACAATTGCTTAAAAGATCATCGCCGAATTCCGCCATCATCTCCACCACCACGGATCATCCTTTGATCTCCCCGTGAATTGCAACAGGTTCTGTTTTCTACCTTACTGCTGCTGCAATTTAGTTATCTTTATTTGCAAATCCCAAAAAAATTATTCCTATATTGCTGCATAAACTTTTCGTCATAAAGTTTTCAACTCTACGACGAAAGATACATTGCAGAATTCCAACCGTATAGCACTATCTGTTTGATCTTGCTACTATGTTTTTTCTATCCAAATCTCCACGAAATTTTATGACATCTTTGACACTTCCTAACAGCAAATTTCCCTTTGGTTTTGTTAAAAAATTCTCAACATAAACAATTGATATTTTACATCTAATATGCTATACTTGAAAATCTGCACCGTAAAATTTCAGCCGCATAGCACTGATTGTTTGATCTTGATACTACATTGTTTCTATTCAAATATCTACGAAATTTTTATGATAGCTTTGACACTTCCTAATAGTGGATTTCTCTTTAGTTTCATCAAAAAATTCTCAATATAAACTTCTGATCTTTTACGTCCAATCTGCTATACTTAAAAAACTATGCTGCAGAAAATTTCAGCCGCATATTGTTGCCTTAACCCATCTATTTGCAATCTTTTTTGAATGAAATTTCTTATACACTTTATAGATCATCTTGGCTTCTATCTAAGATTGATCTATTGAGGAATTCATCTCTAAAACCAATTTTTGTGTTGCTATAAATTTTCATCGTAAACTGCTGAAATTTTTCGACGAGAATTCTGCTATCGCAACTTGCACCAATTTCCTTGCTATTATACTGCCGAAATTTTCTTTATTAAATTAGTCATCCTTGCTGTCATATAAACTGTGATTTTGCTATCAATTCCTTCTTCAAATCTCTCAAGTTTTTGGTGGAAATTACGTCGAGAAACCGTTGTTTCTTCGACGATAATTCTGCTCTTACAAGACCGCACATACTTGCTGCAACTTCCACTGATTTCTCTCAAACCTTTGCTGTCATCTAACACAGATCCAAAACTTTCATCCACAGCCCTAAAACACCACCAAACCACACCCTCAAACTGCACCCAAAACAGCCACAAAACAAGCCTAAATCGTAGCCTACATCCACCGATCCACCAACCCTTTCGACCATCACTTCTCTCAATCTATACATGCCTTTAACCTGACAACAAAAGAGAGATCTTAACATCATAGATTTGGAGGCATATACTATGGCATCTAAAGAGGCAATCGATGCTAAATTCGAAGCATTGGAGGCGCCAATGGTGGATAAGATTCGGACGCTCTTTACCGAACTCAGATTGGGCCGACTACTAAGCCAGAAAAAATCATATCACGGAGAGAGCTTTGCCCAATCGCACCAGGCTCGAAGAGATGAGTTCCAAGGGATGGGAGGCTCTATGATCGATCCCAACTATCCACGCATAAGGGTAGACTTCCCTAGATGGGAAGAAGGAGACCCAATTGGTTGGATCTTGCACGCGGAGCGATATTTTCGGTACCACAAAACCGCGGATGCATCTATGGTGAAAATTGCAGCTATACATCTTGAAGGGGATGCTATATAGTGGTTTGACTGGTTTGAACATACTTATGGAGTCCTTTCATGGCAACATTTCAAAGAAGGACTGCTGATCCGCTTCAGACCAACCGATTACGAGAATATTGATGGACAACTAGCAAAGATCCGACAAACCTCCACCATTCAGGAGTACCAAACTAGGTTTGAAAGGTTATCTAATCAAACTCTTGATTGGTCTCAAAAACAGCTATTGAGGACATTTATTGAGGGCTTGAAGCCGGAGATCCGAGGAGAAGTTAAAGCGCGACAACCGTACACGCTTATGGCAGCCATCTCTTTCTCACGACATCAAGAGGAGCAATTGAACCATGAAGCTCGAAGGACTAGGGTCACTCCTCAACCAGTAATATTGAAGCCCTTAGCCCCCCCTACTGTTGACCGAGTCCCTGCACCAAAAAGGTTGACAAGAGAAGAGCTTCAGGAGCGATCTGCGAAGGGGTTATGTTGGCATTGCGACGAGCCGTGGAGCCATGAGCAACGCTGTAGTAAAGGGAGACTTTTTATCATTGAACCAGTAGAAGAAGAGGTCATTGAATATCCAGAAGAGAGCATTGAATATAAAGAAGAAGATGCAGAAGAAGAGCCACAACCGACCGAAGTTACAGTACATGCACTAGCCGGCTACTCAAACCCGCAAATGATGAAAGTTGGAGGTCTTCTCAAAAAACAACTGATCACTGTTCTCATCGACACGGGCAGCACTAATAACTTCCTAAATAGTAAGGTTGCTATCTATATGAACTTACCTATTGAGAATTGCAGCAGGTTTGTCGTTAAGGTCGCCAACGGACGGATTTTGAAGTGTGATCATAGGTGCCCGCAGGTGAAATTGTTGTTGCAGGACCAAGAGATAATTGTAGATTTCTTCCTCCTCCCTCTTGATGATCATGAGGCCATACTCAGAATTAAATGGTTGATGACATTAGGTGATATTTCTTGGAATTTTATGCAACTAATTATAAAATTTTACAGTAAGGAGAAACAGGTGATACTGCACGGGAAACGTGAGGGCGACGTAACGACGATTTGCACACAACAAATGGAGAAAGTTTTGCATAAAGTATGCAGCGGCTTTTTGGTACAACTTGAGCAACAAACTAAGGGAGAGCCAACGAAATTTGAAGATCCAAATCTACTTCCTTTGCTTGCTGAATTTTCGGATATATTTGACGAACCGCGCAACCTACCTCTTACCCGTCGGCATGATCATTGTATAATGATTCTTCCAGGCAAATCTCCAGCAAATGCTCAGCCATATCAATATTCACATCTCCAGAAGGATGAAATAGAAAGGATTGTAAAAGAGATGCTCAAAACAGGAGTCATTCGGCCAAGTTACAGCCCCTACTCTTCACCAGTGCTCCTCATACGAAAGAAGGATGGAATATGGCGATTATGTGTTGATTACCGAACTCTCAATGGCATAACCATCAAGGATAAATACCCTATTGCAGTTGTAGATGAGTTGCAAGATGAAAGGGAGCATAAATCTTCACAAAGCTGGACCTTCGATCCGGGAATCATCAAATACGAGTATGCGAAGAAGACATACCGAAAACCACCTTTTGAACACACAATAACCACTATGAATTTTTACTTTCTTCAAAAGAAGGTGGAATATCTTGGGCATATCATATCAGAGGAAGGTGTGGCAGTAGACCCCTTCAAAATTGGAGCAATGCAAAATTGGCTGACCCCGAGGAACATAAAATTGCTACATGGCTTTCTGGGTTTAACAGGCCACTACTGCATGTTCGTGAAAAACTATGGAGAGATCAGTGCACCACTTACTTCCTTTTTGAAAAAAGATGTCTTCCAATGGTCGGACAGAGCCTCCGTTGCCTTTGACAAACTTAAGGCAGCCATGATGACGACGCCGGTGCTAACACTACCAGATTTCAACCGACCCTTCATTATTGAGGCCGACGCATCTGGAGTCGGAATTGGAGCAATTCTCATGCAAGATGGTCGACCACTCGCATACACTAGCAAGGCATTATCTCCCTCCCATCAAAATAAGTCAACATATGATAAGGAGATGCTCGCCATTGTGCGCGCAGCAACGAGGTGGAGACCCTACTTGATTGGTCGATGATTTCAAATTAAAACCGATCATAAAAGCCTCAAGTACTTTTTGGAGCGAAAGATATCATCCCCTGAGCAGCAAAACTGGGTAACAAAACTTCTTGGATTTGATTATGAAATAACTTACAAAAAGGGGAAAGAGAATGTTCTTGCAGATGCGCTTTCGCAACTATCGGAGCAAGCTGAAGTTTTGGCCATTTCACTTCCGACCAGCGACTTCCTTGAGGATATTAAGATGGAATGGCAGGAAGATTCAGAGACTAGTAAGATTATAAAAAAATTGGAGAAAGCCACCCACCAAAAGAATTACACTATAAGAGTACTAAATTAAAAAGGAGTATGACATATCACTCACAAACAGACGGCCAAACAGAAGTTGTAAATAGGTGCTTGGAGATAGCCCAAAGCCACCCACCAAATATGACTACCTAAGGAGGACTTCAGACTCAGCCAAGTGCCATTATTGATCGACGGATTATGACTCGACGACGACGATCTACTACTGAATTCCTAATACAGTGGGCAAACCTACTAACAGAAGATGCCACTTTGGAGAACTATGATGACTTGAAGATCAAATTCCCAAAATTCATGAATCGTCAGCCTCGAGGATAAGACTGATTTGAAGAGGACGGGTTTGTTAGTGTTAGGATCGGAGCGGCACTAAGAGGGAGGGTGAATTAGTGCAGCGGATTAAAACGTTGATTTCGACAAATCTTTCGTACGATAAAAATCAGAATCGGAAGTGATTAACTTGAAAGCGTATTCGCAAAGTTGAGCAGCAAAGATAATGATGAAACAAAGCAAGTAAGAAGGTTTGCAGTAATGTAAATGATAATAAGAAATGCAAACCATAGATTACGCCGTTTTTAAAGTGGTTCGGTCAAGTGACCTAATCCACTTGCGAGGCCCCTCTTCGATGAGGCTCCCACCTTCCACTAGCAAGTCTCTTGAAAGTGAAGGGTGAATACCCCTCTTACAACTTTTACAAGCGGTTCACTCTCTTACAGATTTTCAGAAAGAAGGACGGAGGTGAACACTAGCAAATTGAAAACAAGACAAGCTAACACTTTTCTAAGGCCTTTCTCTCAAACACTTGCTGCTCAAAAAGTTGTAATCTCAGCTGAGATTTGAGGGGTATTTATAGGCCTCAAGAGGATTCAAATTTGGGCTCCAAAATTTGAATTCTCGTAGGGTTCCCGATGTTGGAGGTGCCACCGCCCAGCCAAGCGGTGCCACCGCCCAGCGCTTGGGTGTTGGACGGTGCAACCGCCCAGCCCAGGAGGTGTCACCGCCCAGCTCTCGGGTGCTGGGCGGTGCCACCGCCAGTCTAGGCGGTGCCACCTCCTAGGCCAAATCAGCTCACTGGTTGAGCTCCAAACTTGGCCCAAACCAGTCCGAACTCGGGCCCAATTAGCCCCTACTTGGGTTATAGGATTAACACCTAATCCTAACTCTAATTAACATGATAACTACGAATTTAAAGATATTTTATAAGCTATTACAAAGTCCGTAAGTCAAGACTTCTTCCGGCGAGCATTCGGCGAACTTCCGACGGTCTTCCGATAAACTCTCGGAAACCATTCTGCAGACTCCCGACAAGCTCCTAGACTTCACGATTTGATCTTGGCGAGTTCCAACGAGCTTCTTCGGAAAGCTCCGATCATTCTCGGTGAGCTCCGCGAACTTCCAATGAACCTTCCGGCGAGCTTCCGAAAAACCCTTCGGCAAGCTCCCTACTCATTCTTGGCTAGTTTCGGCAGCATTCCCGACGAACCTTCGGACTTCCGTCGAACTCTCGAACTCACAATGAATCCTTCGTGCTTGACTCCGACACTTTGTTTTGCTTTATGTCTTCGTCGTTATCGTAGTTAATCCTGCACACACAAGCAAAAACTCTACTCCGATCTAGACAATTATTATAAAGCGAATTGACATTCTGTTGCCCGGCACGTCATTGGTTGGCGCTTCGTCCGATTCTTCGGCACATCATCCTCTCTTGCGGCTTGTTGCCCAATCGGCGGTTGACCTCCGCAACGCCGATATCCTTGGCACAGTTTCGCTCTCCTTGGCCCGATGCCCGACGTTCGAAGCGTTCAGCCATCCAATATCCTAACGTGATCTCTTCCAGCGCAACGTCAATTCCTCCTGCGTCAATTTTCTAAACCTGATCGAGTAGACCTGCATCACTCAAAATACAGTTAAACATCTAAACACAATCAATTAGTTTCATCATCAAAATCTGAGATTCAACAATCTCCCCCTTTTTGATGATGACAACTAATTGATGACTAACGGAGTTAACCTTAACTCCCGGAGTTTAAACAAACTCCCCCTATCAATATGCCATATTGATAGAACTTTGAATTCAAACAGAATTCAAGTCATTGCAATATTCATCATGAATACTTGCAACACATCATCATGAACATATGCATAAAACTTATGCATCATATGTCATGTCATCAACATACTTCTCCCCCTTTGTCATCAACAAAAAGGAGAAGTACCACAATCAAGTGTTTGTTATATGGGTTCAACTTATTGCATGAAAAACATAATATCAAGTTTTATCATCATGCAATCTAACGATTAAAGATGTGTAAGTTTAACATGCTTGGTCTTCTTGAGATAGCTATTGATTGCTTCTCTTTAGACTACTAGCTAGCAGTTTTCACGATATGCAAGTTGCAAGCTAGCAAATTTTTGCTTCCATTGCAATGTTTGAGCTGGCAATTTTGCTTCTGTAGCAAGTTAGCATATTTTGCATTTTGAGATAGCAACTATTGGCTTCTCTTTAGACTATAAGATAGCAATTTTTACACTATGCAAGTTTTACTACATACAAGCTAGCAAAAAAAATTACGAAAGCAAATACAAGATAGCTTTCTTGTGTAAGCTCATGATTCTTGCTTCTTATTGCAATGTGCAAGTTGCAAGTTTTGCTTCTTTTGCAATGTGTAAGTTTTCAAATTTTGCATCTTGAGCGAGCAATATTTCTCCCCCTTTATCATTGTCAAAAAGAAAAGAAGAATACAGTTTTGTTATTCTTTTTCCTTTTACAACGATTTCAAAATCATGACAAAGGATGAATAATCAAGTTATAAATGTCAAGACAATTTTTCATCATGAATATTTTATCATTGCATGCATCATTATCATAAGTTGAAGTATTACATGCATATTTTCGAAAACCTTATATTTCATTCATGCACGATATTGAATAAATCGATCGACATTATGAGGATATCATACATGATACTAAAATTTTTAACTATTTATCAATATTTTGATCATGGTACCAAACAATCATCATTTAGAGAATTCATGATACAAAACATTAAATCAACATTTATCATTTTAGCAACAACTCATAGCATTTTAAATCATGATTTACATCATATGCAATACATCATATTCAATACATAACATCAAAATTAGAAAGCACAAGTATTGCATGCGTCATTGTAAATCATAAATGTTTCATGATGGTATAAATTTTGTCAAATTATATCCTACCATGCATGATCAAAACTTCTCCCCGTTTTGTCATTGAAAACAAGAAAGAAGTAGGGAAGAGCATAACATTTGTGTAAAATATTTCAATCATTTCAAGGCATTTATATCATAGATATAAAGAAATCATATCATCAAAGATAAGACCATTTGAATACTAGAAGACATGATTCATTTTATCAAATCTCTTCCTTTTATAAATAACAAAAATTGTAGGTGTACAAAGAAGAGATTGTGATTAAAAAAGAATCTCAAGTAGTAAATCCAAGAAATCAAGATCATAATTTAAATACAACCTCATTCAAATTCAAATCATCAAATTCATCAAAATCTCAACATTACTTTCAAGAGATTCAAAATGGTATACATAGATTTATCATAATAATCATCAAGATCAATAAGATAGAGAAAATTAAATTTTCAAGGAAAAAATATTTTTCTCTTTTTAGTTGTTTCAATTCATATGATTTTATTTCATTTATGCCAAATAAAAACATGTATCATGTTTAAAACCGAAAGTGTAAGATTTATTACAACAAAGATCAATAAGACACTTCCATTATAATAAAAATCAATAATCCATAAATCGCAAGATTCATCATGCATAATTTTAAAATTTATTAAGCACGATCATTATGCATGACACTAAAACATGGTTTCAAAATGTTTAATATTTTTATTGCACAATTTAATCATTATGCATCATCATATTTTCAAATTCGAACATGCACAATTTCAAAACTATATCTTTTATTTTTCATGCATGATACAAATAACTCAATCATCAATATCGGCATATCATACATGATATTCAAGCATTCATGATAAATCATTTTGGCAACATGATCATAGCTATTCAAATGATAGTATCTAAATGTCAAAATTCATTACATCCTATCATGCATGATCATTAACTTCTTATTTGAATTTCATGCATTATTTTGTTTCATCACATAAGGAATATCAAGAAGAGTTATTGGGTGATGAGATAAATATTTCATGAGTACAAGGAATTGCATGAAAATCATATCATGAAAAGATAATAATAGAAGACACATTTTGTTTTGAAAAATCTCCTCTTAAATAATCAAGAAAAAATCTTAGGAGATCATGATATAGATAAAATTCATTCAATCTTAGAATAAGATATTAATTCAAGCATATAAAATTTCTCAATTCATTATGAATCATAAAAAGAATTGTGGTTCTGAAATATCACGATTCATTTAGAAAAATTTTCTCTTTAGTGCACGATAAGAAGAAATATAGCAATGATACCAATCATAATTCATTTGGATAATAGATGCTAAAAAGGAACATTGAGGATACAAGATCTTGATTTTTATAGAGTAAATCTCAAGTTATAAATCTCAAAAAATCAAGATAAAGCTCATTCAAATTAAAATCATCAAATCAAAATCATTTTCAAGATATTCATAAAAAGACGATAAAATAGATTCATCAAACCAAGAATTTTCAAGAAAAATACTTTTATCTATTTAGTTGTTTCATATAAGTATGCCTTTGTCCTTTTTGTGCCAAAAAATATATATATATCATTAATCATTTAGGATCGAAAAACAAATTTCTTCATAACAACCATCAAGATCATTATGTATAACTTTTAAAATCTCATGCATAAAATGGTATTAAAACATTTAATATTTTCATTCCATCATTTTGTATTTTTATTGAACATAATTTTGAATGATTCTTATAGATAACTAAAACTTCTTTAGTTTTAATTTATATGATTAACTTTATCTTAGCATGCTCAAATTTTGTTCATATGTCAAAACCATACATCATGTTTGAAAACCAAAGACAAGGTTAAAAAAAAATCATCAAGCCTTCCTTTCAAAAGTCATGCATCGTCATTGAAAATAAATATAGAAATCGTCAAAAGACACATTCTTGCTTCTCAAGCACATACATAAGATTAATCTTACTAGGTGTATAAGCATTAGATTTATATCTAACATTTTATTGCATTAACATAACACATGTAATTTTCAAGAAAATTAATCCTAAACTAAATTAAAAATAACTCATGAAAGTATTATGTAATTTCAAAATAAATTAGGGGGATTTCGATTACCTCATTTTTGAAAGTGGTTGAGGCGTAGTTTGCCACCTCGCCTTTCTTGATTTTCTCCTCGTCTTCGGAAGAGCTCAATTCATCCCAATTTTTTTTCTTCTTGCGTTCAAAGCAAGTAGTTCCATTCTTTTTTCTTTTTAATTTTTGTTTCATTTGTAGTTTAAGTTCATCATCACTTGAGCTTATGCTCGAGTGGTCTTCATGTGTTCTTTGTCCGAAATCCTTCAAGTCCTTTGGAAGGTTATTCTCGAGTTTCCTTTTTGTCACATTGTTCATTTCGTAGGTCATTAGAGACCCAATAAGTTCTTCGAGCGGGAATGTTTTAAGGTCCTTGGCCTCTTGAATGGCCGTAACTTTTGGATCCCAACATTTTGGAAGGGATATTAAGATTTTAGTGACTAGTTCAAAATTAGAAAAACTTTTACCAAGAGCTTTGAGTCCATTGATGACATCCATGAAATTGGTGTACATGTCTCCGATGGACTCACTTGGTTTCATCTGGAAAAGTTCATAAGAATGCATAAGAATATTGATTTTGGACTCTTTCACTCGGCTAGTGCCTTCATGAGTGACCTCTAGAGTTCTCCAAATATCAAAAGCCGAGTCACACATCGAAATGCGATTAAATTCATTTTTGTCAAGTGCACAATATAAGGCATTCATAGCCTTTGCATTTAGAGAAAATATCTTCTTCTCTAAATCAATCCAATGGTTCATTGGAAGAGAAGAAATTTCAAAACCATTTTCGACTATGTGCCATAAATTCAAATCCAAAGAAAGTAAGAAAACTCTCATTCGAGTTTTCCAATAAGTGTAGTACGTCCTATTGAAAAAGGGAGGACAAATGAGAGAGTAACCCTCTTGAAAGCCGTAAAGAGCCATTTCTATTTGGGTGTTAAACCAAGGTAGAAAAACGTGGCTCTGATACCAATTGTTAGGATCGGAGCGGCACTAAGAGGGGGGGGTCAATTAGTGCAGCGGATTAAAACGTTGATTTCGACAAATCTTTCGTACGATAAAAATCAGAATCGGAAGTGATTAACTTGAAAGCGTATTCGCAAAGTTGAGCAGCAAAGATAATGATGAAACAAAGCAAGTAAGAAGGTTTGCAGTAATGTAAATGATAATAAGAAATGCAAACCAGAGATTACGCCGTTTTTAAAGTGGTTCGGTCAAGTGACCTACATCCACTTGCGAGGCCCCTCTTCGATGAGGCTCCCACCTTCCACTAGCAAATCTCTTGAAAGTGAAGGGTGAATACCCCTCTTACAACTTTTACAAGCGGTTCACTCTCTTACAGATTTTCAGAAAGAAGGAAGGAGGTGAACACTAGCAAATTGAAAACAAGACAAGCTAACACTTTTCTAAGGCCTTTCTCTCAAACACTTGCTGCTCAAAAAGTTGTAATCTCAGCTGAGATTTGAGGGTTATTTATAGGCCTCAAGAGGATTTAAATTTGGGCTCCAAAATTTGAATTCTCTTAGGGTTCCCGATGCTGGAGGTGCCACCCCCCAGCCAAGCGGTGCCACCGCCTAGCGCTCGGGTGTTGGACGGTGCAACCGCCCAGCCCAGGAGGTGTCACCGCCAGTCTAGGCGGTGCCACCGCCTAGGCCAAATCAGCTCACTGGTTGAGCTCCAAACTTGGCCCAAACCAGTCCGAACTCGGGCCCAATTAGCCCCTACTTGGGTTATAGGATTAACACCTAATCCTAACTCTAATTAACATGATAACTACGAATTTAAAGACATTTTATAAGCTATTACAAAGTTCGTAAGTCAAGACTTCTTCCGGCGAGCTTTCGGCAAACTTCCGACGGTCTTCCGATAAACTCTCGGAAACCATTCTGCGGACTCCCGACAAGCTCCTAGACTTCACGATTTGATCTTAGCGAGTTCCAACGAGCTTCTTCGGAAAGCTCCGATCATTCTCGGTGAGCTCCGCGAACTTCCAACGAACCTTCCGGCGAGCTTCCGAAAAACCCTTCGGCAAGCTCCCTACTCATTCTTGGCTAGTTTCGGCAGCATTCCCGACGAACCTTCGGACTTCCGTCGAACTCTCGAACTCGCAATGAATCCTTCGTGCTTGACTCCGACACTTTGTTTTGCTTTATGTCTTCATCGTTATCGTAGTTAATCCTGCACACAGAAGCAAAAACTCTACTCCGATCTAGACAATTATTATAAAGCGAATTGACATTCTGTTGCCCGGCACGTCATTGGTTGGCGCTTCGTCCGATTCTTCGGCACATCATCATCTCTTGCGGCTTGTTGCCCAATCGGCGGTTGACCTCCGTAACGCCGATATCCATGGCACAGTTTCGCTCTCCTTGGCCCGATGCCCGACGTTCGAAGCGTTCAGCCATCCAATATCCTAACGTGATCTCTTCCAGCGCAACGTCAATTCCTCCTGCGTCAACTGTCAAAACCTGATCGAGTAGACCTGCATCACTCAAAATACAGTTAAACATCTAAACAAAATCAATTAGTTTCATCATCAAAATCTGAGATTCAACAGTTAGGACTCTAGATAGGAGAGTCCTAATTGAGAGGGACATTCATGTAAAACTGTTAGGACTCTAGCTAGGAGAGTCCTAATTGAGAGGGACATTCATGTAAAACTGTTAGGACTTTCGCTACGAGAGTCCTAATTGAGAGGGACATTCTATTAGGACTTTAGCTAGGAGAGTCATAATTGAGAGGGACATTCTGTTAGGACTCTAGTTAGGAGAGTCCTAATTGAGAGGGACATTCATGTAGGAGGTTTTTTCATAGAGAAGAATTAGGAGTTGTAAGGGAATAGGTGTCTTGAGTAGGAGTCCTATTACGAGTTGGTTAGAAGTAAGAGTCTTAAGTAGGAGTCCTATTAGGAGTTAGGGTTTAGAAGCCCTATAAATAGCCATGTATTCCTCCTCTTTTGATAAGCAATAGATGAATATTTTCTGCAGCCTTTGAGCAGCAACTTGGAGGGAGGAACCCCTATAGATTTCCAAGGAGGCCGATCCCCTAAAGAGATCAACCCCAAGTTTAGAATCTGCAAGGGTTCTAACAGGAAGTTATTTAAATCTTTAGCATCTTGAATAGCAGTGACTTTAGGGTCCCAACTCTTAGGAAGGGATCTTAGAATCTTATTTACGAGCTCAAAATCCAAAAAACTTTTGCCGAGCTCAAAATCTTATTGATGACATTCATGAAACGGGTGTACATGTCGCCAATAGTCTCGCTCAGTTTCATTCGGAAAAGTTCAAAAGAATGTATCAAAAGATTGATTTTTGACTCTTTCACTCTACTTGTGCCTTTGTGAGTCACTTCGAGTGTATGCCAAATATCAAACGCGGTTTCACAAACCGAAACACGATTGAACTCATTTTTATCAAGCGCACAAAATAAGGCATTCATAGCCTTTGCATTAAGAGCGAAAGTCTTCTTATCCAATTCATTCCAATCGATCATTGCAAGAGAAGATTTCGAAAATCCATTTTCGACAAGATTCCAAAGTTCAAAATCCATTGAAATAAGGAATCTCCGCATTCAAGTCTTCCAATAGGTGTAGTCCGTCCGATTGAACATGGGTGGACGTGTAATAGAGTGGCCCTCTTGGTTTCCGGCGTATGTCATCTCTATTGGGTTTTAATCCATTTGAGAGTTAACCCAACTCTGATATCTATTGGGTTTTAATCTATCTTAACTACAAACTTCCTGCCTTACTTTACTTCAAATATATTTCTGTAAGCTTTCTGTTAGGACTCTAGATAGGAGAGTCCTAATTGAGTGGGACATTCATGTAAAACTATTAGGACTTTAGCTAGGAGAGTCCTAATGGAGAGGGACATCCTGTTAGGACTCTAGCTAGGAGAGTCCTAATTGAGATGGACATTCTGTTAGGACTCTAGTTAGGAGAGTCCTAATTGAGAGGGACATTCATGTAGGAGGTTTTTTCTTAGAGAAGAATTAGGAGTTGTAAGGGAATAGGAGTCTTGAGTAGGAGTCCTATTAGGAGTTGGTTAGAAGTAAGAGTCTTAAGTAGGAGTCCTATTAGGAGTTAGGGTTTAGAAGCCCTATAAATAGCCATGTATTCCTCCTCTTTTCTCAAGCAATAGATGAATCTTTTCCGCAGCCTTTGAGCAGCAACTTGGAGGGAGGCCGATCCCCTAAAGAGATCAACCCCAAGTTTAGAATCTACAAGGGTTCTCACACCTGGTATCAGAGCAGCATTCTTGGCGTCTCACGGCCCTTCCACAGCCATCCATCAACCCTCCACAACCACCCAAAGCAATTCCCACAATTGCTTAAAAGATCGTCGCCGAATTCCGCATCATCTCCACCACCGCGGATCATCCTTTGATCTCCCCGTGAATTGCAACAGGTTCTGGTTTTCTACCTTACTGCTGCTGCAATTTAGTTATCTTTATTTGAAAATCCCAAAAAAATTATTCCTATATTTCTGCATAAACTTTTCATTATAAAGTTTTCATCTCTACGACGAAAGATACATTGCAGAATTCCAACCGTATAGCACTGTCTGTTTGATCTTGCTACTATGTTTTTTCTATCCAAATCTCCACGAAATTTTATGACATCTTTGACACTTCCTAACAGCAGATTTTTCTTTGGTTTTGTCAAAAAATTCTCAATATAAACCATTGATATTTTACATCTAATCTGCTATACTTGAAAATCTGCACAGTAAAATTTCAGCCTCATAGCACTGATTTTTTGATCTTGATACTACGTTGTTTCTATCCAAATCTCTACGAAATTTTTATGATAGCTTTGACACTTCCGAATAGTGGATTTCCCTTTGGTTTCATCAAAAAATTCTCAATATAAACTTCTGATCTTTTACGTCCAATCTGCTATACTTAAAAATCTATGCTGCAGAAAATTTCAGTCGCATATTGTTGCCTTAACCCATCTATTTGCAATCTTTTTTGAATGAAATTTCTTATACACTTTATAGATCATCTTGGCTTCCATCTAAGATTGATCTATTGAGGAATTCATCTTTAAAACCAATTTTTGTGTTGCTATAAATTTTCATCGTAAACTGCTGAAATTTTTCGACGAGAATTCTGCTATCGCAACTTGCACCAATTTCCTTGCTGTTATACTGCCGAAATTTTCTTGATTAAATTGGTCATCCTTGCTGTCATATAAACTGTGATTTTGCTATCAATTCCCTCCTCAATTCTCTCAAGTTTTTGGTGGAAATTACGTCGATAAACCGCTATTTCTTCGACGACAATTCTGCTCTTACAAGACAGCACATACTTGCTGCAACTTCCACTGATTTCTCTCAAACCTTTGCTACCATCTACCACAGATCCAAAACATTCATCCATAGCCCTAAAATTCCACCAAACCACACCCTCAAACTGCACTCAAAACAGCCACAAAACAAGCCTAAATCGTAGCCTACATCCACCGATCCAGCAACCCTTTCGACCATCACTTCTCTCAACCTATACATGCCTTTAACCTGACAACAAAAGAGAGATCTTAACATCATAGATTTGGAGGCATATACTATGGCATCTAAGGAGGCAATCGATGCTAAATTCGAAGCCTTGGAGGTGCGAATGGAGGATAAGATTCGGACGCTCTTTACCGAACTCATATTGGGCCGACTACTAAGCCCGAAAAAATCATATCACGGAGAGAGCTTTGCCCAATCGCACCAGGCCCGAAGAGATGAGTTCCAAAGGAGGGGAGGCTCTATGATCGATCCCAACTATCCACGCTTGAGGGTGGACTTCCCTAGAAGGGAAGAAGGAAACCCGATTGGTTGGATCTTGCACGCGGAACGATATTTTCAGTACCCCAAAATCGCGGATGCATCTACATGGCTGAACCCGAGGAACATAAAATTGCTACATGGCTTTCTAGGTTTAACAGGCTACTACTGCAAGTTCGTGAAAAACTATAGAGAGATCAGTGCACCACTTACTTCCTTTCTGAAAAAAGATGTCTTCCAATGGTCGGACAGAGCCTCCGTTGCCTTCGACAAACTTAAGACAGCCATGACGACGACGCCGGTGCTAACACTACCAGATTTCAACCGACCCTTCATTATTGAGGCCGACGCATCTGGAGTCGGAATTGGAGCAATTCTCTTGCAAGATGGTCGACCACTCGCATACACTAGCAAGGCATTATCTCCCTCCCATCAAAATAAGTCAACATATGATAAGGAGATGCTCGCCATTGTGCGCGCAGCAACGAGGTGGAGACCCTACTTGATTGGTCGATGATTTGAAATTAAAATCGACCATAAAAGCCTCAAGTACTTTTTGGAGCGAAAGATATCATCCCCTGAGCAGCAAAACTGGGTAACAAAACTTCTTGGATTTGATTATGAAATAACTTACAAAAAGAGGAAAGAGAATGTTCTTGCAGATGCACATTCGCAGCTACCCGAGCAAGCTAAAGTTTTGGCCATTTCACTTCCGACCAGCGACTTCCTTGAGGATATTAAGATGGAATGGCAGGAAGATTCAGAGACTAGTAAGATTATCAAAAAATTGGAGGAAGCACCAAGCTCCGTAGGTCATTACAATTGGGACTCAAAAGAATTACACTATAAGAGTACTAAATTGAAAAGGAGTATGACATATCACTCACAAACCGACGGCCAGACAGAAGTTGTAAATAGGTGCTTGGAGATAGCCCAAACCCACCCACCAAATATGACTACCCAAGAAGGACTTCAGACTCAGCCAAGAGCCATTATTGATCGACGGATTATGACTCGACGACGCCGATCCACTACTGAATTGCTAATACAGTGGGCAAACCTACTAACAGAAGATGCCACTTTGGAGAACTATGATGACTTGAAGATCAAATTCCCAAAATTCATAAATCGTCAGCCTCGAGGACAAGGCTGATTTGAAGAGGACGGGTTTGTTAGGACTCTAGATAGGAGAGTCCTAATTGAGAGGGACATTCATGTAAAACTGGTAGGACTCTAGCTAGGAGAGTCCTAATTGAGAGGGACATTCTGTTAGGACTCTAACTAGGAGAGTCCTAATTGAGATGGACATTCTGTTATGACTCTAGTTAGGAGAGTCCTAATTGAGAGGGACATTCATGTAGGAGGTTTTTTCTTAGAGAAGAATTAGGAGTTGTAAGGGAATAGGAGTCTTGAGTAGGAGTCCTATTAGGAGTTGGTTAGAAGTAAGAGTCTTAAGTAGGAGTCCTATTAGGAGTTAGGGTTTAGAAGCCCTATAAATAGCCATGTATTCCTCCGCTTTTCTCAAGCAATAGATAAATCTCTTCCGCAGCCTTTGAGCAGCAACTTGGAGGGAGGAACCCCTATAGAGTTCCAAGGAGGCCGATCCCCTAAAGAGATCAACCCCAAGTTTAGAATCTGCAAGGGTTCTAATACTTTCAAAGATATTATCTGCATGAAACGAATTTTACGTTGGAATCAGATTACTTCAAATCAGAATGTAAGCACAAACTGAAATATGATGTTCGTACGATAAAACCGATTTCTTACGTAAAACCGTTTTCGGAAACTTAACTTGAAAGTGAGTTCGTAAAAGAGCAGAAGGCAGTAAGCTATTGAGGAGGTTTGCAGTAAAGATAAAATGCTAAAAGTAAATGCAAACCGAGATTTAGAATGGTTCGGTCAATCTTGACCTACATCCACTTATGTTGAGATGGCTGACATTTTGCTCCGCTCACGACTGTCGCAGCGACACGCAAGAACAGCCCAAACACATGCCAAAACGGCCTAATAACGGGCCAAAACTGGACATTTTTGGCTGCGTGAACAAGCGGCGAGCAGCGGATAATGAACAAAGCAAGAGACAGCAACGTCCCTGCTATACGAAAGCCCCATCCAGCCTTGTGCCACCCGGGGGGTTCCAGGGTGCTAAGATGGCTGATATTTTGCTCCGCTCACGACGGTCGTCGCGGCACGCAAGAACAGCCCAAAAACAGGCCAAACGGCCAAAAACAAGCCAAAACAGGCCATTTTTGGCTGCGCGAGCGAGCGGCAGCGGTAGATAGCGAACGAAGCGAGGGGCAGCACCGTCCCTTCTATACGAAAGCCCCATCTAGCCTTATGCAACTCGGGGGGTTCCAGGATGCTGAGATGGTTGACGTTTTACTCTACTCACGACGGTCACCAGGCACGCAAGAACAGCCAAAAAACAGGCCAAAACGACCCAAAATCGGGCCAAAATTGGCCATTTTTGGCTGCAGGAGCGAGCGGCGAGCTGCGTGTTAGGATCGAGAGCACTAAGAGGGGGGGGGTGAATTAGTGCAGCGGATATTTTTCAGCGATTAAAACCAAAAGCTGTGTTCGTTCGATAAAGACTATTTTGATGCAAAAGCCGATTCTAAGATTACTTATGATTAAGTGCAGTTTACGTTTAAACACAGTTAGCGTCTAAACGCGGTTTGCGTCTAAATGCAGATTGCGTCTAAGCACAGTTTGCGTCTTAGCGCAGATTGCGTCTAAGCGCAGATTGCGTCTAAACGCAGATTGCGTCTAAGCGCAAATTGCGTCTAAACACAGTTTGCGTCTAGGAGCAGTTTAAGCAGAAGTATAAAGACAATGTGCTACTGTTGTACAGCTCAAAAAATAATCTGCAAAAAAAAAATAGATTTACGTCTAAACGCAGATTTACGTCTAGACGCAGATTTACGTCTAAACGCAGATTTACGTCTTAAACGCAGATTTACGTCTGAACTTTGAAACTCGTTTGTATACTCGCAGAAGGCAGTATGCAGTTGAAATCAAGACGTAAACGTGAACTGAGATCTGATGATTATGCGAGGAAAGCCGATTTACGTCTAAATGCAGTTTTACGTCTAAATGTTGAAACTCGTTCGTAAAATTGCAGAGGACAGTTTGCAGTTATCACTAGGATCAAAATGTAAGTGTAAACTGCAAAGAAACTCGTTCGTAAAAGCACGGAAGATAGTTCTGCAGAATCAAACGTAAACGTAAACTGTAATGTACGAAAATACGAATTTACGTCTGAATGCATATTCGGAAGAACAGCACTTAGAACTTGTTCGTGAAAGCGCAGAGAGCAGTAGTAATAAAGGAGGTTTGCAGTAATGATAAAGTGCTCAAAAATAAACGCAAACTAGAGATTTAGAGTGGTTCGGTCAGCCTTGACCTACTCGACTTTTGGCTTCCTCCACCGACGAGGTCGCCGACGTCAACTAGGGGCCTTCCTTCAATAGGCGAAGGCCAAACTTCCCTTTTACAGTTTCTCTCCTTTTGACAGGTTCAGGAGACAACCTTTACAGACCTTTCTCTCCTCACTTTACAACTGAAAACTTGAAGAACAGAAGGAGGAGACTTAAAGGCTTTACAACACTTTTGAGCTCTTAGAATCACAGAAAAGATCAAGATTTCGGTGTAGGTCTGTATCTTTTCAGTGCTGAATGGGTGGGGAATTTATAGGCCCCAACCCAATTCAAATTTGGAGCTCAAAACAATTAAATCCCGGAATTCTGGGATCAGGCGGTTGCACCTCTTGACTGGAGAGGTTGCACCGCCTGGCAGAGCTCGAAGACCGAGCTCAGGCGGTGCCACCTCTCTGCCAGGGAGGTTGCACCGCCCAGTCTTGCTCGAAGACTGAGCTCAGGCGTTGCCACCTCTCTGCCAGGGAGGTTGCACCGCCCAGTCTTGCTCGAAGACTGAGCTCAGGCGGTGCCACCTCTCTGCCAGGGAGGTTGCACCGCCCAGTCTTGCTCGAAGACTGAGCTCAGGCGGTGCCACCTCCCGGCTGGGGAGGTTGCATCGCCCAGTCTCGCTGGAAGGCCTAGCCCAGGCGGTGCCACCTCCTGGCCTGGGCGGTTGCACCTCCTGGTGCAATCAGGGTCCGAATGGTTCATTCCATTCGGCCCAATTTCAGTCTTTCAGGGGCCCAATTGCCCCAAGATTAAGCCAATGGGATCACCTCCCATTTTCCAACTTAATCAATGTGCTAACTACGATTAAATCGAAGACAACTTCTGCAGCTTTGCTTCGGTGCGACAATCGCTCCTTCCGGCGAGTTTCCCGCGAACTTCCGTCGATCATCCGATGAACCCTCGGTGATGCTCCTATGGACTTCCGGCAAACTCCTGGACTTTGCGACGATCCATTTGGCAAGTTCCAACGAGCTTCGCTTGGCAAGCTTCTAGACTTCTCGGATCTGTTCTCGCAGAACCTCCGACGACCGTCCGAACTTCCGTCGAACTCTCGAACTCCCAACGTGATCATGAACTTGACTCCGGCGCAACTCCTGCTGCTTGTCTATCTTTCATCGTAGTTAATCCTGCACACTTATCTCAACACATAGATTAGACAACAAATGATAATTGACTTCATCATCAAAATCCGAGATTCAACAATCTCCCCCTTTTTGATGATGACAATCAATTGATAATGGAGTTATCCTTAACTCCCCCTGTCTATATGCCATAGTTGAGATAAGTCAACCTTGAATTCAAGACCTAAGAATTCAAGTGACGTATTGATAAGTTAGATTAGTTAAACTTATCAATACTCCCATCATGATACTCATCATGATGTATCTCTTCAAAGATGATGTCAGGGCTTGACATACATCATCAAGTTTGTATGATTGTGTTTGTAACTATTCATCATGTAGTTTGAACATTATCATATAAAGCTGTGAAACTTATTACATGATGCACACATTTGAAATATTCTAGCAAGTTTTGCATTTGCTTCACATGATAAGATATCAACTCAGGGCATAATGCAAACTTTAGCACATGTTCATATTTCTCTTGGTGATGCAAGGATGACATAATCATAGCAGTGTTTATAGCATCATTCATAGTATTTCTAATCATGGTAGTGTTTATCAATTCATATATATCTCCCCCTTTGTCATCAACAAAAAGCATAGTAACTATGATACCAGAAAATAATAATAGCAAGCTTATAGAGGAATTTTACATAGATTGCTTTAAACACTTCTTCTCCTTTGTGTTATAATCCATTGTAAAGATTTTGCAGGATGGAATACATACACATGAATCACTTCATCAAATCTATTTCAGAAACTCAATTTTCATGAAGGTGTACGAGAAAATATGTTCCATAAATAAGATGCATTCGGACAAGATTTTGTTGCAGATTTTTACATATAATCAAGTGATAATATAGTCCGAAAAAAAAAAAATGATTTTAACAAATTTATCTGTTCGGACACATCAACATTCCTAATTCTCTTCTAATGAAATCAAATTGTTCTTCACTTAGAGGTTTTGTAAAAATGTCAACTAGTTGATGTTTAGTATCAATGAACTCTATGGTTACGTCATGATTGGTGACATGATCTCGTATAAAGTGATGTCTAATATCAATATGTTTCGTTCTTGAGTGTTGTATATGATTCTTGGTTAAGCATATTGCACTTGTGTTATCACATTTAATTGGAATATTTTTGAGATGAACTTTATAATCTTCTAAGGTATTTTTCATCCATACAACTTGTGCACAGCATGCACTTGCTGCAATATATTTAGCTTCGGTTGTTGATAGTGCAACCGAGTTTTGTTTCTTTGATGACCAGGAAACAAGGGCATGTCCTAAAAATTGACATGATCCTGATGTGCTTTTTCTATCTAATCTACAGCCAGCAAAGTCAGCATCAGCATAAGCAATTAACTCAAAATTCTCTGATTTTGGGTACCATAATCCTAGATTTGTGGTACCATTAAGATATCTAAATATTCTTTTAATTGCTTTGAAATGAGATATCTTAGGGTTTGATTGAAATCTAGCACAAAGTCCTACACTGAACATGATGTCTGGTCTGGTTGCAGTGAGGTAAAGTAAACTTCCTATCATACCCCTATAAGTTTTTTGATCAAAGCTTTCTCCACTTTCATCAATTTCTAACTTAGTGGAGGTGCTCATAGGAGTGTTACTAGCCTTTGAGTTGTTCATGTTAAACCTTTTTAATAAATTCATGGCATATTTAGTTTGACTAATAAAGATACCATTGCTTAGTTGTTTGATTTGTAAACCTAAGAAGAATGTTAATTCTCCCATTAAGCTCATTTCGAATTCAAGACTCATAGTTTTAGCAAAAGATTCACAAAGAGATTCATTTGTAGAGCCAAAGATGATATCATCAACATAAATCTGAACAATGAGAAAATTATTTTCAAAATTCTTGATAAACAATGTAGTATCAACCTTGCCTTTTATGAAATTATTTTCAATGAGAAAAGAACTAAGTCTCTCATACCAAGCCCTTGGGGCTTGTTTTAAACCATAGAGAGCTTTAGTTAATCTAAACACATGATTAGGGAGGCTATTATTTTCAAATCCAGGAGGTTGTTCAACATAAACTTCTTCGGAAATAAAACCATTTAGAAAAGCGCTTTTAACATCCATTTGAAATAACTTAAAATTATTACAACTAGCATAGGCAAGGAGCATCCTTATGGCTTCCAATCGAGCCACAGGTGCGAAGGTTTCTTCGTAATCGATACCTTCTTCTTGGTTGAAACCTTTGGCCACTAATCTAGCCTTGTTTCTAACCACGATACCATTTTCATCTTGCTTGTTTCTAAAGACCCATTTAGTACCAATAACTAAATGGTCATTTGGCCTATGAACAAGCGTCCACACCTCATTTCTCTCAAATTGATTTAATTCATCTTGCATTGCGATAATCCATGAATCATCTTTCATGGCCTCATCAACACATTTGGGTTCAATTTGGGAGAGAAAGGCGGCGTTGGCACAAAAGTTTTTAAAAGAAGATCGTGTTTGAACCCCCTTTGATGTGTCTCCTAGGATTAGCTCCTTAGGATAAGCATCTACATACTTCCAATCCTTGGGTAAGGATGTTTCGGAAGTGTATGCATCCAAGTTGCTAGTTGGAGACGGGGTTTCGTTTAAATTCAAGGAATCAAAATTAATATCATCATCAAGATCATTTTTCTTAATTTCTGAAATCTCATTGAAAACAACATGGATGGATTCTTCAATAATTAAGGTTCTTTTATTGAAAATGCGAAAAGCTTTAGAAACCGAAGAATAACCAAGAAAGATTCCTTCAACAGATTTAGCATCAAATTTTCCTAAGTTATCTTTTTCATTCAAGATAAAACACTTACACCCAAAGACTTTAAAATATGAGACATTGGGTTTTTTGTTATTCCATAACTCATATGGAGTTTTGGTGAGTAAGGGTCTTACTAGGACTCTATTTAAAATATAGCATGCAGTGTTTACAGCTTCGGCCCAAAAATATTTGGGTAGGCTATGTTCATTCAACATGGTTCTTGCCATTTCTTGTAAATTTCGATTTTTTCTTTCTACTACCCCATTTTGTTGAGGATTTCTTGGAGTCAAGAAATTATGGTTGTATCCGTTGAGTTCACAGAATTCTTGGAAATCATGGTTTTGAAATTCTCCACCATGATCACTTCTAATTGACGAAATCATAGATCCTTTCTCATTTTGAACAAGTTTACAAAACTTGGTAAAATATCTAAAGCATTCATTTTTCTGTTTTAAGAAGTAGGTCCATGTATATCTGCTATAGTCATCAACAATGACAAAGGCGTATTTGCTACCTCCTAGACTCGATGTAGAGATTGGTCCGAACAAGTCCATATGGATCAATTGTAAGGGCCTAGAGGTGCTTATTTGATTCTTAGCTTTGAAGCTACCCTTAATTTGCTTACCTAATTGGCAAGCATCACATACATTATCTTTGATGAACTTGATATGAGGAATTCCTCTTACAAGTTCTCTAGATGATACTTGAGTGATTAGTTTCATGCTAGCATGACCTAATCTTCTATGCCATAGCCAAGCATCCTCATTCATAACGGCAAAACACATTTCATTACATAAGTCATTGATATCAATAGTGTATACGTTATTTTGTTTTAATGCAATCATAGATATATTTTTGTGTGGTTTTTCAATGATGCAAGCATTAGATTCAAATCTTATAATATATCCTTTATCACATAATTGACTAATGCTCAAGAGGTTATGTTTTAAACCATCAACTAGTAAAACATCTTCAATAGAGAAGTTGGATTTGTTACCTATGGTTCCTTTGCCAATGATTTTACCCTTGTTGTTGTCTCCGAAGGTGACATATCCTTCGTCTATGCTAGTGAGCTTAGAGAATTGAGATGGATCTCCGGTCATATGCCTTGAGCATCCACTATCAAGGTACCATCTCTTGCTCCTAGCTTGCGATGGTTTAGTTTTCTACAAGAAAGGATGATGTTTAGGTACCCATTTGCTTTTGGGTGCCTCATAAATAGATCTACATTTTCTATCATGTTGCATAGAGTTTATCATGGTTCCTTTAGGAACCCAGATTAGTTTGTTTGGACTTATTTTCTTGAATGGACAACAATGTGTCTTGTGTCCAGATTTGCAACAAAAGTTGCACTTGGTTTGGTGTTGAACATGTAAGATGGAGCCTTTTATGAAGGTGGTTGGATTTTGGTGAGGACTTCTCACAAATCCAATTCTGCTCCTTTTTTTAATGTGACCCTTGTTTGCAAGGATCATGTTTAATGACTTGCTACCAACCTCGAATTTCTTCAAGGTGTCCTTGAGTAGCAGGTTTTCTTTTTGCAAAGTTTCTAAATCATGACATTTGATACATGAATTTAGACTATCATGATGTTCGACTTTTAACTTATCAAACTCACAAGTAAGACTATCATGCATCTTTTTCAGCAATTTATATTTTCTACTTATACTCTTGCATTCGTCAAATAAGTCATTGAAAGCATTTAATAATTCATCGAAAGATAAATCAGCATCTATTGAATTTGTTACCTCATCTTCGATGGCCATTAAGGCGTAATGAGCAACTTGCTCGGTGTTGGACTCCTCTTCCTCAGATGCGCTCGAATCATCCCATGTTGCTTGGAGCGCCTTCTTCTTTGTTGTTCTTTTCTTGACTTGGGGACAATCACTCTTGTAGTGTCCCGGTTTTTTGCATTCATAGCAGATTACTTGGTCCTTTTTGGGTTCAAGTTTATTTTTTGCATCATTCTTAAACTTGTTTCTTTTAAAGAACTTTTTAAACTTTCTTGTTAGAAGTGCCAAGTCATCATCACAGTCCTCATCACTTGAGTTTTCTCTCAAGTGGCATTCTGAAGTTTTGAGTGCCATATCCTTCCTGTTCTTTGGAAGGATGTCTTCTTGCTCTTCATGAGCTTTACAAGTCATTTCGTAGGTCATTAATGACCCGATTAGTTCTTCAAGAGGGAAATTTCGCAGATCTTTTGCCTCTTGAATAGCGGTGACTTTAGGATCCCAACTCTTAGGAAGGGATCTTAGTATCTTATTAACAAGCTCAAAATCCGAAAAGCTCTTTCCGAGTCCTTTTAGACCGTTGACGACATCCGTGAAACGGGTAAACATGCCGCCAATGGTTTCACTCGGTTTCATCCGAAAAAGTTCGAAAGAATGTAACAGCAAATTGATTTTTGACTCTTTTACTCTACTTGTGCCCTCATGGGTCACTTCGAGCGTGTGCCAAATATCAAACGCAGTTTCACAAGTTGAAACACGGTTAAACTCGTTTTTATCAAGTGCACAAAATAAGGCATTCATAGCCTTTGCATTAAGAGCGAAAGCCTTCTTCTCCAAATCATTCCAATCGATCATTGGAAGAGAAGACTTTGAAAAACCATTCTCGACAAGATTCCAAAGATCAATGTCCATAGAAATAAGAAAGATTCTCATTCGGGTCTTCCAATAGGTGTAGTCCGTCCCATTAAACATGGGTGGACGTGTAATGGAATGGCCCTCTTGGTTTCCGGCGTAAGCCATCTCTCTTGGGTTTTAATCCTTTTGAGAGTTAACCGGGCTCTGATACCAATTGTTAGGATCGAGAGCACTAAGAGGGGGGGGTGAATTAGTGCAGCGGATATTTTTCAGCGATTAAAACCAAAAGCTGCGTTCGTTCGATAAAGACTATTTTGATGCAAAAGCCGATTCTAAGATTACTTATGATTAAGTGCAATTTACGTTTAAACACAGTTAGCGTCTAAACGCAGTTTGCGTCTAAATGCAGATTGCGTCTAAGCACAGTTTGCGTCTTAGCGCAGATTGCGTCTAAGCGCAAATTGCGTCTAAACGCAGATTGCGTCTAAGCGCAGATTACGTCTAAACACAGTTTGCGTCTAGGAGCAGTTTAAGCAGAAGTATAAAGACAATGTGCTGCTGTTGTACAGCTCAAAAAGTAATCTGCAAAAAAAATAGATTTACGTCTAAACGCAGATTTACGTCTAGACGCAGATTTATGTCTAAACGCAGATTTACGTCTTAAACGCAGATTTGCGTCTGAACTTTGAAACTCGTTTGTATACTCGCAGAAGGCAGTATGCAGTTGAAATCAAGACGTAAACGTGAACTGAGATCTGATGATTGTGCGAGGAAAGCCAATTTACGTCTAAATGCAGTTTTACGTCTAAATGTTGAAACTCGTTCGTAAAATTGCAGCGGACAGTTTGCAGTTATCACTAGGATCAAAATTTAAGTGTAAACTACAAAGAAACTCGTTCGTAAAAGCACGGAAGACAGTTCTGCAGAATCAAACGTAAACGTAAACTGTAATGTACGAAAATACGAATTTACGTCTGAATGCAGATTCGGAAGAACAGCACTTAGAACTTGTTCGTGAAAGCGCAGAGAGGAGTAGTAATGAAGGAGGTTTGCAGTAATGATAAAGTGCTAAAAAATAAACGCAAACCAGAGATTTAGAGTGGTTCGGTCAGCCTTGACCTACTCCACTTTTGGCTTCCTCCACCGACGAGGTCGCCGACGTCAACTAGGGGCCTTCCTTCAATAGGCGAAGGCCAAACTTCCCTTTTACAGTTTCTCTCCTTTTGACAGGCTCAGGAGACAACCTTTACAGACCTTTCTCTCCTCACTTTACAGCTGAAAACTTGAAGAACAGAAGGAGGAGACTTAAAGGCTTTACAACACTTTTGAGCTCTTAGAATCACAGAAAATATCAAGATTTCGGTGTAGGTCTGCATCTTTTCAGTGCTGAATGGGTGGGGAATTTATAGGCCCCAACCCAATTCAAATTTGGAGCTCAAAACAATCAAATCTCGGAATTCTAGGATCAGGCGGTTGCACCTCTTGACTGGAGAGGTTGCACCGCCTGGCAGAGCTCGAAGACCGAGCTCAGGCGGTGCCACCTCTCTGCCAGGGAGGTTGCACCGCCCAGTCTTGCTCGAAGACTGAGCTCAGGCGGTGCCACCTCTCTGCCAGGGAGGTTGCACTGCCCAGTCTTGCTCGAAGACTGAGCTCAGGCGGTGCCACCTCCCGGCTGGGGAGGTTGCACCGCCCAGTCTCGCTGGAAGGCCTAGCCCAGGCGGTTCCACCTCTTGGCCTGGGCGGTTGCACCTCCTGGTGCAATCAGGGTCCGAATGGTTCATTCCATTCGGCCCAATTTCAGTCTTTCAGGGGCCCAATTGCCCCAAGATTAAGCCAATGGGATCACCTCCCATTTTCCAACTTAATCAACGTGCTAACTACGATTAAATCTAAGACAACTTCTGCAGCTTTGCTTCGGTGCGTCAATCGCTCCTTCCGGCGAGTTTCCGGTGAACTTCCGTCGATCATCCGATGAACCCTCGGTGATGCTCCTGCGGACTTCCGGCAAACTCCTGGACTTTGCGACGATCCATTTGGCAAGTTCCAACGAGCTTCGCTTGGCAAGCTTCTGGATTTCTCGGATCTGTTCTCGCAGAACCTCCGACGACCGTCCGAACTTCCGTCGAACTCTCGAACTCCCAACGTGATCATGAACTTGACTCCGGCGCAACTCCTGCTGCTTGTCTATCTTTCATCGTAGTTAATCCTGCACACTTATCTCAACACATAGATTAGACAGCAAATGACAATTGACTTCATCATCAAAATCCGAGATTCAACACTGCGGACAACGAGGGAAGCGAGAGGCAGCACCGACTCTGCTATACGAAAGCCCCATCCAGCCCTGTGCCACTCGGGGGGTTCCAGGTTGCTGAGATGGCTGACGTTTTGCTCCGCTCGCAACGGTCGCTCGGCACGAATGAACAGCCCAAAAATAGGCTAAAACAGCCAAAAATGGGCCAAAACTGGACAATTTTGGATGCGCGAGCAGGCGACGAGCGTCGGACAGCGAGCGAAACAAGAGGCAGCACCTTCCCTGCTATACGAAACCTCCATCCAACCCTATGCCACCCGGAGGGTTGTAGGGTGCTGAGATGGCTGACGTTTTGCTCCGCTCATGGCGGTCACCGCGGCACGCAAGAACGGCCCAAAAACAGGCCAAAACGGCACAAAAATAGGCCAAAACTGGCCATTTTTGGCTGCGCTAGCGAGCAACAAGCGGCGGATAGCGAGCGAACCAAGGGGCAGCACCTTCCCTGCTATACGAAAGCCCCATCCAGCCCTGTGCCACCCGGGGGGTTCCAGGGTGCTGAGATGGCTAACGTTTTGCTTCGCTCACGATAGTTGCCGCGACACCCAAGAATAGCCCAAAAACAGGCCAAAACGGGCCAAAACTGGACGTTTTTGGCTGTGCGAGCGAGCGGCGAGCAGCGGACAGAGAGCGAAGCTAGAGGCAGCACCGTCCCTACTATACGAAAGCCCCATCAGCCCTGTGCCACCTAGGGGTTTCCAGGGTGCTGAGATGGCTAACGTTTTGCTCCGCTCACGTCTGTTGCAGCGGCATGCAAGAATAGCCCAAAAAGAGGCCAAAACGGCCCAATAACGGGCCAAAACTGGACATTTTTGGCTGCGCGAGTGAGCGGCGCGCAGCGGACAATGAGCGAAGCAAGAGGTAGCACCGTCCCTGCTATACGAAAGCCCCATCTAGCCCTGTGCCACGCGGGGGGTTCCAGGGTGCTGAGATGGCTGATGTTTTGCTCCGCTCACGATGGTTGTCGCGGAACACAAGAACAGCCTAAAACAGGCCAAAACGGCCCAAAAAGGGCCAAAATAGGCCATTTTTGGCTGCGTGAGCGAGCGGTAAGCGATTGTCAGTAAGCGAAGCGAGAGGCAACACCGTCCCTGCTATAT
Organism: Musa acuminata AAA Group; assembly: GCF_036884655.1. Lineage (NCBI taxonomy): Eukaryota > Viridiplantae > Streptophyta > Magnoliopsida > Zingiberales > Musaceae > Musa > Musa acuminata. The sequence goes on along the minus strand of NC_088338.1, from coordinate 29,117,476 downwards.
GAATGCCCCATCCAGCCCTATGCCACCCGGGGGGTTTCAAGGTGCTGAGATGGCTGACATTTTGCTCCGCTCTCGACGGTTGCCACGGTATGCAAGAACAACCCGAAAACAGGCCAAAACGGCCCAAAAAGGGGCCAAAACTAGCCATTTTTTGCTGCGCGAGCGAGCAAAGCGAGAGGCAGCATCGTCCCTGCTATATGAAAGCCCAATCCAGCCGTGTGCCACCCAGGGGGTTCTAGGGTACTGAGATGGCTGATATATTGTTTCGCTCACGACGGTCGCCGCGGCACCCAAGAACAACCCAAAAACAGGTGAAAACGGCCCAAAAAAGGGCCAAAACTGGCCATTTTTGTGTGCGCGAGCGAGTGGCGAGCGACGGACAGTGAGCAAAGTGAGAGGCAGCACCGTCCCTACTGTTAGGATCGAAGCGGCACTAAGAGGGGGGGGTGAATTAGTGCAGCGGATTAAAACTTCGATTTTAATCAAATTTTTCGTACGATAAGAACGGAACTTGAAAAGTTTAACTTGAAAGCGTATTCTTAAAGTTGCGCAGCAAGAGTAATAAGGAACTAAAGCAGTAAGAAGATTTACAGTAATGTAAATGACAATAATGAAATGCAAACCAGAGATTACGCCGATTTAGAGTGGTTCGGTCAAATGACCTACATCCACTTGCGAGGCCCCTCTTCGATGAGGCTCCCACCTTCCACTAGCAAATCTCTTGAAAGGGAAGGGTAAATACCCCTCTTACAACTCTTTACAAGCGGTTCACTCTCTTACAAATTTTTAGCAAGAATGAAGGAGGTGAACACTAGCAAAATGAAAACAAGATTAGCTAGGACTTTTCTAATGCCTTTCTCTCAAACACTTGCTGCTCAAAAAGTTGTTCTCTCAGCTGAGATTTGAGGGGTATTTATAGGCCTCAAGAGGATTCAAATTTGGGCTTCAAAATTTGAATTCTCTTTGGGTTCCCGCTGTTGGAGGTGCCACCGCCCAGCCAAGCGGTGCCACCGCCCAGCCAGGAGGTGTCACCGCCCAGCTAGGCGGTGCCACCGCCTACAGTGTTTTCAGCCCAACTACAGTGTTTTCAGCCACTAGTTGGGCTTCAATCTTGGCACTCTAGTTCGCTGGTTTAGCTTAATTTTTAGCCTAAACCAACTCTGACTTTGGGCCCAGTTGGCCCCTAACCAGGATATAGGATTATCTCTTAATCCTAATCCTAATTACAAGTGGACTACATAACCAAAACACATCCTAAGCAAATTTTCAACCGCGAACGTCGAGTCTTGTTCCGGCGAGCTTTCCGACGAACTTCTTCCGACGGACTCCCTGCAAGCTCCCAATCTTTGTGATGACTTTTAACGAGTAGCCGAGCCTTCTCGGTGATCTCCGCGAGCCTCCGACGATTTCTTCGGCGAACTTCCGACACGTTCCCGATTTCTTCTCGGATGGTTCCGGCAGCATCTCCGATGATTCTTCGGTCTCTTAAACGTCCATCGAGCTCGACTCCGGTATCCTTGCTTTATGTTTTTTGGTTATCGTAGTTAATCCTGCACACGCAAGCAAACACTCTACTCCGATCTAGACAATTATTATAACGCAAATTGACATTCTGTTGCCCGGCACGTCATTGGTTGGCGCTTCGTCCGATTCTTCGGTGCATCATCCTCTCTTGCGGCTTGTTGCCCAATCGGCGGTTGACCTCCGCAACCCCGATATCCTTGGCGCAATTTCGCTCTCCTTGGCCCGATGCCCGACGCCCGAAGCCTTCTGCCATCCAATATCCTGACGTGATCTCCTCCGACGCAACGTCAATTCCTCCTGCGTTAATTGTCTAATCCTGATCGAGTAGACCTGTATCACTCAAAATGTAGTCAAACATTTAAACACAATCAATTAGTTTCATCATCAAAATCCGAGATTCAACAATCTCCCCCTTTTTGATGATGACAACTAATTGATGACTAACGGAGTTAACCTTAACTCCCCGGAGTTTAACTAAACTCCCCCTATCAATATGCCATTGATAGAACACTTGGATTATCCAAAATCCAAGTAACATTCATCACATGTTATGAAAAACATTTAAACTATCATGCAAATATATAAAATATTTAATTCAATGCATGAAGTCATCAATATACTTCTCCCCCTATGTCATCAACAAAAAGGAGAAGTAGCTCTAGCTATTTTAAAAGATATGCAAGTTTTTGCAACATAAAGCTAGATTTTCATCACAACATATAAGCACAAAAGTATAGCAAGATTCTTAAGTTCAATCATGGCAATTCAATACTTGCTTCTTGTGCACGATTGCACTTTGCTTTTCTTTGCAATGTGCATGATAGTATTTCTTTGTAATATTCAAAATAGCAAATTGTACATCATGCTAGCTAGCATATGTTCAAGACAGTAAGTTTTTCTTCTCTTTTGAGAAGTGTTATTTTTGCTTCCTTTACAAAGTGCAAGCTAGCAAAGTATTTGAAAAAGTGAGCAAGTTTTGTAACATATAAGCTAGTAAAAATTTCAAAAGCAAATACAAGATAGCTTTCTTTTTGAAGTGTGTAAGCTATCGATTCTTACTTCCTATTGCAATGTGCAGGTTGCAAGTCTTGCTTCTTGAGATGGGCAAGATAATGATGTTCAAGAAGACAACTTTTGCTTCTTGAAATAAGCAAGTTAGCAATCTTTGCTACTTAAGATAGGCAAGCAAGCAATCAAGTTTTTAGCATCTTCTTGACTTGTGCAAGCAAGCTATCTCCCCCTTTGTCATTGTCAAAAAGAAGGGAAGACCCATTACATCAATTATGACAAAGGTAAGTATCAATCTTAATTGTGCATCATCATATTTTCAAATTAGAATATGCACATTTTCAAAAACCTTATATTCATTCATGCATGATATTGAATAAATCGATCAACATTATAAGGATATCATACATGATACTAAAATTTTTAACTATTTGTCAACATTTTGATCATGATACCAAATATTCATCATTTAGAGTATTCATGATACAAAACATTAAATCAATATTTATAATACATCATTTTAGCGACAACTCATAGTATTTTAAATCATGATTTACATCATATGTAATACATCACATCATAATTAGAAAGCACAAGTATTGCATATATCATTGCAAATCATAAATGTTTCATATCATGATGGTATCAATTTGTCAAATTATATCCTACCAAAAACTTATCCCCATTTGTATTTCATGCATAATTTCACTTGATCACATTAGGAGTATCAAGAGGAATTAATTGGGTGATGAGATTAATATTTCACGAATACATGGAATTGTATAAAAAATCATATCATAAGTGTTTCATACATTCATATCATCACATGAAGGAATATAAACAAAAATTAGTGATGAGATCTTTTTTCATGAATACAATAAAATTCATATAACATATCATGGTTTATTAGAATTAGTCTTCCTTTTGGTGAATAGCAAAAAGAGTGGTAGGAGAGCAAGATCTCAATTCATGCATATCAAATATTCAATCATCAAAATCATGAACCATCTAGAAAATTCTCCTCTTTAAATATTCAAAGAGAGAATCATGATGAACATTCTTGGTTTACATAAAGTTTCAATACATAATTGTCAAGATTATGAATACTAAAAGATTATGAAACATTTCGACAAATCTCCTTTTAAATAGAAAAGAAAATGTTGATTCATAAAGGATTTCATGTTATGAATTTCAAGAGATCAAGATCATGATTTCAATAAAAAATTATTCAAATTTAAATCATCAAAATCATTATCAAAATCCAAGAGATTCACAAAAATGATACAAATGGATTCATCAAAATCAATAAGATTGAGCAAAATAATTTTCAAGAATGTTATCCTCTTTTCGATTATTTCAAAACATATGATTTTGTTTCATTTATACCAAATAAAAACATTTATCATGTTTAAAACCGAAAGAGTAAGATTTATTACAACAAAAATCAATAAGGTACCTTCATTATGGTAAAAATCAATGATCCATAAATCGTAAAAGATTCATCATCCATAATTTCGAAATTTATTAAGCATGATCATTAAGCATAACACTAAAACATGGTTTCAAAATGTTTAATATTTTCATGCATATCAAATATTTTCAAATTCGAACATGCAAAATTTCAAAACTATATCTTCCATTTTTCATACATAACTCAATCATCATTATGAGCATATTATACATGATATTCAAGTTATAAATTATCAAGATGTCAAGTAGAGTAGGTTAATTTGAATGTATCATTTTTAGTGAATACCAAGAAGAATCACATCATGAAAGAATTTTGATTCATGGAAAAATTTCATGTATCGAATATCGAGAAATCAAGATGAAAATATATATGTAAAAATATTACAAGTTGTATTCAAGAGAAAAATCATCATTTGTTTTCAACTCATTCAATTTTGTCAAATCAATATCATGATTTTGATATAACTCATTTCTAATTCAAATCATCAAACCAAAATCATTTTCAAGGGATTCATATAAATCAACAAGATAGAGAAAAATAATTTTCAAGAACAATGCTTTTCTCTTTTTAGTTATTTAAATTCATGTCATTTATGCTAGATAAAAATGTGCATCAACATTTAGGATCGAAAAATGAATTTTATCATAAAAACCATCAAGACCAATAAATCATAAAAATCATCATGTATAACTTTACCATCTCATGCATAAAATCATCAAATCATAGCATAAAAAATTTCAATGGTTTCATTACAACATCAAGTAAGGTTTTATTGAACATAATTTTGAATGATTCTTATAGATATTTAAAATTTCTTTAGTTTTACTTTATATGATTGACTTTATATTAGCATGCTTCAAATTTTTGTTCTTATGTCAAAACTGTACATCATGTTTGAAAACCAAAGATAAGGTTCATAAAAATAAAATCATCAAGCCTTCCATTCAAAAGTCATGCATCGTCATTGAAAATCAATATGGAAATCGTCAAAATACAAATTCTTGCTTCTCAAGCACATATATAAGATTAATCTTACTAGGTGTATAAGCATTAGATTTATATTTAACATTTTACTGCATTAACATAACACATGCAATTTTCAAGAAAATTAATCCTAAACTAAATTAAAAATAACTCAAGAAAGTATTATGTAATATCGAAATAAATTAGTGGGATTTTGATTACCTCATTGTTGAAAGAGGGTGAGGCATAGTTTGCCACCTCGCCTTTCTTGATTTTCTCATCGTCTTCGGAAGAGCTCAATTCATCCCAACTTTTGTTCTTCTAGCGTTCAAAGCAAGTAGTTCCATTCTTTTTACTTTTTAATTTTTGTTTCATTTGTAGTTTAAGTTCACCATCACTTGAACTTATGCTCGAGTGGTCTTCATGTGTTCTATGTCCCAAATCCTTCCTATCATTTGGAAGGTTGTTCTCGAGTTTCTTTTTTGTCACATTGTTCATTTCGTAGGTCATTAGAGACCCAATAAGTTCTTCGAGAGGGAATGTTTTAAGGTCCTTGGCCTCTTGAATGGCCGTAACTTTTGGATCCCAACTTTTTGGAAGGGATCTTAAGATTTTAGTGACTAGTTCAAAATTAGAAAAAGTTTTACCAAGAGCTTTGAGTCCATTGATGACATCCGTGAACCGGGTGTACATGTCTCCGATGGACTCACTTGGTTTCATCCGGAAAAGTTCGTAAGAACGCACAAGAATATTGATTTTGGACTCTTTCACTCGGCTAGTGCCTTCATGATTGACCTCTAGAGTTCTCCAAATATCAAAAGCCGAGTCACACATCGAAACACGATTAAATTCATTTTTGTCAAGTGCACAATATAAGGCATTCATAGCCTTTGCATTTAGAGAAAACATCTTCTTCTCCAAATCATTCCAATGGTTCATTGGGAGAGAAGACATTTCAAATCCATTTTCGACTATGTGCCATAAATTCAAATCCAAAGAAAGTAAGAATACTCTCATTCGAGTTTTCCAATAAGTGTAGTCCGTCCCATTGAAAAAGGGAGGACAAATGAGAGAGTGACCCTCTTGAAAGCCGTAAAGAGCCATTTTTATTTGGGTGTTAAACCAAGATAGAAAAACGTGGCTCTGATACCAATTGTTAGGATCGAAGCGGCACTAAGAGGGGGGGGGGGTGAATTAGTGCAGCGGATTAAAACTTCGATTTTAATCAAATTTTTCGTACGATAAGAACGGAACTTGAAAAGTTTAACTTGAAAGCGTATTCTTAAAGTTGCGCAGCAAGAGTAATAAGGAACTAAAGCAGTAAGAAGATTTGCAGTAATGTAAATGACAATAATGAAATGCAAACCAGAGATTACGCCGATTTAGAGTGGTTCGGTCAAATGACCTACATCCACTTGCGAGGCCCCTCTTCGATGAGGCTCCCACCTTCCACTAGCAAATCTCTTGAAAGGGAAGGGTAAATACCCCTCTTACAACTCTTTACAAGCGGTTCACTCTCTTACAAATTTTTAGCAAGAATGAAGGAGGTGAACACTAGCAAAATGAAAACAAGATTAGCTAGGACTTTTCTAATGCCTTTCTCTCAAACACTTGCTGCTCAAAAAGTTGTTCTCTCAGCTGAGATTTGAGGGGTATTTATAGGCCTCAAGAGGATTCAAATTTGGGCTTCAAAATTTGAATTCTCTTTGGGTTCCCGCTGTTGGAGGTGCCACCGCCCAGCCAAGCGGTGCCACCGCCCAGCCAGGAGGTGTCACCGCCCAGCTAGGCGGTGCCACCGCCTACAGTGTTTTCAGCCCAACTACAGTGTTTTCAGCCACTAGTTGGGCTTCAATCTTGGCTCTCTAGTTCGCTCGTTTAGGTTAATTTTTAGCCTAAACCAACTCTGACTTTGGGCCCAGTTGGCCCCTAACCAGGATATAGGATTATCTCTTAATCCTAATCCTAATTACAAGTGGACTACATAACCAAAACACATCCTAAGCAAATTTTCAACCGCGAACGTCGAGTCTTGTTCCGGCGAGCTTTCCGACGAACTTCTTCCGACGGACTCCCTGCAAGCTCCCAATCTTTGTGATGACTTTTAACGAGTAGCCGAGCCTTCTCGGTGATCTCTGCGAGCCTCCGACGATTTCTTCGGCGAACTTCCGACACGTTCCCGATTTCTTCTCGGATGGTTCCGGCAGCATCTCCGATGATTCTTCGGTCTCTTAAACGTCCATCGAGCTCGACTCCGGTATCCTTGCTTTATGTTTTCTGGTTATCGTAGTTAATCCTGCACACACAAGCAAACACTCTACTCCGATCTAGACAATTATTATAACGCAAATTGACATTCTGTTGCCCGGCACGTCATTGGTTGGCGCTTCGTCCGATTCTTCGGTGCATCATCCTCTCTTGCGGCTTGTTGCCCAATCGGCGGTTGACCTCCGCAACCCCGATATCCTTGGCGCAATTTCGCTCTCCTTGGCCCGATGCCCGACGCCCGAAGCCTTCTGCCATCCAATATCCTGACGTGATCTCCTCCGACGCAACGTCAATTCCTCCTGCGTTAATTGTCTAATCCTGATCGAGTAGACCTGTATCACTCAAAATGTAGTCAAACATTTAAACACAATCAATTAGTTTCATCATCAAAATCCGAGATTCAACACCTACTACACGAAAGCCCCATCCAGCCCTATGCCACCCGAGTGGTTCCAGGGTCCTGAGATGGCTGACATTTTGCTCCGCTCACGACGGTCGCTGCGGCACGCAATAACAACCCAAAAATAGGCCAAAACAACCCAGAAACGGGCCAAAACTGGCCATATTTGGCTGCGCAAGCGAGCGGCGGACAGCGAGCGAAGCGAGAGGCAGCAACCGTCCCTGCTATACGAAAGCCCCATCCAGCCCTGTGCCACCCGGGGGGTTCCAAGGTGCTGAGATGGCTGACGTTTTGCTCCGCTCACAACGATCGCCGCGGCATGCAAGAACATCCCAAAAACAGGCCAAAACGGCCTAAAAACGGGCCAAAACTGGACATTTTTTGCTGCGCGAGCAAGCGGCGAGTGACAAACAACGAGCGAAACGAGAGGTAGCACCTTCCCTTTTATACGAAAGCCCCATCCAGCCCTGTGCCACCTAGGGGGTTCCACGGTGCTGAGATGGTTGACGTTTTGCTCCACTCATGACGGTCGCCGCGGCACGTAAGAACGGCCTAAAAACATGCCAAAATGGCCCAAAAACGAGCCAAAACTTGCCATTTTTGGCTGCGCGAGCGACCGGCGAGCGGCGGACAGCGAGCGAAGCAAGGGGCAGCAGCTTCCCTGCTATACGAAAGCCTCATCCAGCCCTATGCCACCCGGGGGGTTCCAGGATGCTGAGACGGCTGACGTTTTGCTCCGCTCACGACGGTCGCCGCGGCACGCAAGAACAGCCCAAAAACAACGCAAGAAGGGGCAAAAACTTGGCCATATTTGGTTGCGCGACGAGCGACGAGCGGTGGAGAGCGAGCGAAGTGTGAGGGAAGCAAAACAGCGGCGAATGGCTAATCTTGCCCTGTGTTGTTTTTTGAAGCCCCATCCATCACGCGAAAAGGGCGAAATAGGCCAAAACTATACATTTTGTCGTCTAACGAAGTATGCAGATGGGTGAAACGGGAGTGTCTAATTTACTACAATTTGATTATATGAGCCTTGATTATGATCTAGTATCTTTTTCAATCAATAATGATGCCTCATAATCTTTATCTCAGCACACTCAAATATGATAGCTCATCAGCATATTTTCTGCACAAAGTTAAAGCTGTTTCAAGGTGCTTTTCTTCAAGACAAAGGAATGCATTAAAGGAGTTGGTTGGCAGCTGTGAACATTTCTTCATTACCAATGAGTGCATTAAAATAGTTGGTTAGTAGCTGTAAACACTTAATTTCGAAATTCCCTATGCATGAAGGGTTGTTTCATGCACTAGTATTTATTTTGGTGTTTAGGACTTAGAAAGGACTTTAGAAACTGATGATATCTGGGCAGAAGCTCTTAGAGAACCACTTAAACTCTGTATTTTCTAGTTCTGTATCCTCGTTTAATTTCCGTTGGGTGGTGAACTTTCTGTATCCCATTGCGATTTTAAACTTGGTGGTGAGCTACTTTTCGTTTTTATCGAAGTTGTTTCGTTAGTGCTTCTGGTATCAGTTCTTCCTTGTCTACTGTGACATTTTCTATCTGAACAAATTTTCCATCAGTGTTATTTGGAAATCCATTCTGCATTTTTACCCTCCCTAGTATCAGTTTGGTATCAGAGCTAAAGGCTAGAGATCATGGCAAGGCGGAATGGAAAAGATGTAGTTGGTGAAGGTGGCGACCATGAAAATGACGCTGAGTCGTTGAGGCTGCAGCTACAAAAATTGCTGCGTAGCCTACAAGAAAAAATGTAATAAACGACGAACTTCAAAGTAGACACAACCAGCATGAAAATGACACTCGAGAGTTTACTTCTGATGATGAAACACCTCATCTTCCAAGGGAGTCAAGAAGATGTCGGAGAAGAAATGAAGTCCAAGACGAGTAGCAGAATAAATATAATCCCAGATTTGATATTCTAGAATTTGAAGGGAAAATAAATGTCGATGACTTTATCGATTGGCTTAATACAGTAGAAAGAATCTTCGATTTTCATGAACCACCAGAACAAAAGAAGGTAAAACTTGTGGCACTCAAACTCAGGCGGAATGCATCTTTTTGGTGGGAAAATCTGAAGAAACAAAGAGAACTTGAGGGGAAGAGTAAGATCTTTTCATGGGAGAAAATGAAAAGGGAGCTAAAGAGAAAATATTTACCTGATAATTATAGACAAGAGATCTTTCTCAAAATACATGATTTCAAGCAAAAAGATCTTATTGTGGAGGAGTACACTGCAGAATTTGATAATTTGATGTTAAAAGGAGAGCTTGTGGAACCGGAAGAGCAAACAATTGCAAGATACTTAGGAGGTCTGAAGTATGAGATTGCTAAAGTTGTTCAGCTACAGCCATATTGGTCTTTAAATGATGTGAGCAAGCTGGCATTAAAAGTTGAAAAGCAACAGAAGTTTGAAAAGAGTTTTCGGTATGGCTCAAAAGAAGGCTACACAAAAGGAGAAAGTTTCAAGCCTACTGTCCAAAGCAAGGTGATATCGAAGGTGCAAGAAAAGGGTGAAGAGTCTACTGGCAACAAAAAAACACCTAATTCTTCTACCCCAAGTGGCCGAAAATGCTTCAAATGTCATGGTTTTGGGCATATTGCTTCAGATTGTCCAAATAGGAGGATTGTAACTTTGGTTGAAGATCATAGTGATGGAGGCGAAGATGAAGCTGACGACGAACCAAAATACGATGATGATGAGGAAGAGATTACTTATGCTGATCATGGTTTGTCTATTGTATTGCAACGTAGTTTACAAGTGTCATATGTGGCTGACGATGAAAGTTGGGTGAGAAAAAATGTGTTTCACACTAAATGCACTTCTCTTGGTAAGGTGTGCTTGGTGATCATCGACAGTGGCAATTTTGAGAATGTGGTTTCTTTAGAGATGGTGCAGAAGCTGAAGTTGGATACGATCCCTCATCCACATCCGTACCAATTATGTTGGTTGCAAAAAAGGAAATGACATCAAGGTAACTAAACGATGTTTAGTTTCATTTTCTATTGGCAAGTATTATAAAGATAAAGTGTGGTGTGATGTTGCCCCTATGGATGCTTGTCATTTACAATTGGGAAGACCTTAGCATTATGATAGAAGAGTGTTGTATGATGGTTATAAACATACTTATTCTTTTAAAGTGAATGAAAAGAAGATTATCTTGGCTCCATTACAACCTTCCGAAATCAGTGCGCTTTGGTTAGTGCTTTTATTTCTTATAGAGAATGCAGATATGAATTGGACAAGGGCGGTCATGTTTTGGCCCTAATGGTAGTAGAGGAGAACGAACAACATAAGGAGACACCGAAAATCATGCAACCAATCCTAGAAGAATTTCAAGATGTTATACCGGAAGAGATTCCACATGGCCTTCCACCTTTGAGAGACATTCAACATCACATTGATCTTATTCCGGGGGCTGTTCTACCTAATAAGGCTGCGTACAGAATGAGTCCTAAAGAACATGAAGAACTTCAAAGGCAAGTTGATGAATTAGTGAAAAAGGGGTTAATTCGGGAGAGCATGAGTCCTTGTGCAGTTCCAGCCTTGTTGGTGCCTAAGAAAGATGGTTCTTAGAGAATGTGCGTGGACAGTCGAACCATCAACAAAATCACAGTAGACTATCGCTTTCCTATTCCAAGGTTAGATGATTTACTTGATCAATTGTGTGGTGCTTATATTTTCTCTAAAATTGATTTGAGGAGTGGCTATCACCAAATAAGAATGAGGCCCAGAGATGAGTGGAAAACAGCGTTTAAAACTAGAGAAAGCTTATATGAATGGTTGGTTATGCCATTTGGACTATCTAATGCTCCTAGCACATTCATGAGATTTATGAATCACATACTTAAGCCATGCTTTGGAATATTTGTTGTAGTTTATTTTGACGATATATTGGTGTACAGCAAGAGTGAAGAGAAGCATATGAGTCATCTAAAAGAGATCTTTCTTATTTTGAGGCAGCAAAAACTTTATGCTAATCTAAAGAAATGTGATTTCTTTACTTCTAGTGTGGTGTTTTTGGGGTATGTTGTTTCAAAAGATGGAATCATGATGGACCAAAGTAAGGTTGAAACTATTCTCAATTGGCCAGCACCTGCTTCATTACATGATGTGAGGAGTTTCCATGTCTTAACATCTTTTTATAGAAGATTCATCAATAGTTTCAGCTCTATTGTCGCTCCAATCACCGAATGTCTGAAATGTGATAAATTCAAATAGACTAATGAGGCTAATGATGCTTTTGAGCTTTTAAAAAGAAAGGTGACCGAAGCTCATATCTTAGTTCTACCAAATTTTGACAATGTGTTTGAGATTGAATGTGATGCATCTAATGTGGGAATTGGTGCTGTTTTGAGTCAAGACAAAAAGCCGATTGCATTTTTTAGTGAAAAGCTGAATGATACAAAACGAAAATACTCTACCTATGATAAGGAGTTCTATGCCATATATCGAGCTTTATCTCATTGGAGTCAGTACCTTCTTGCCAAGCCATTTGTGCTTTATTCAGATCATGAAGCATTAAAGTTCATAAATCACCAACACAAGCTAAACAAGAGGCATGCAGCTTGGGTGGAGATTTTGCAATCTTATAACTTTACAATTAAGCACAAATCTGGTGTTCAAAATGTGGTTGCTGATGCATTGAGCAGAAAGCATTCTTTATTATCAGCAAAGGAAGTCAAAGTTGTTGGATTTGAGACGTTCAAAGATCTCAATGAGAATGATGTGGATTTCGGCTTAATATGGCAGAATTACAAATCAGGTTCCTTTCAACAATTTTCGATCTTTGATGGTTTTCTTTTTCGAGCTAATGCTTTATGTGTTCCATCT